>NW_027326071.1:0-79547 GCF_048594095.1 Paramormyrops kingsleyae
CCTCAGACTATGGACTATGTATGGATGGGCTGCTGCCTTTAATGGTTTTCAAAAATGAACACCAGGTGGCGATAGTTTAACAAATGGAAAACTTAAACACTGGAGTTAATGTGATGTAAAGTTCTCCTGGCTTTAAAAACTAAATTTTTTTTTTATCAATTACACTGCAAAACCAATGTCTCATAAGTGTGCTTATAAATACCGTAATTGTAAACTCTGACTTTGAGCTATTAGCTGTGTATAATTTTCTGCAATGGTTTAACAGCTGTATTTCTATTAAAGTGATTTATGTATTTAGATGAGAGTTAGAGCAATGAAGTATTGTGTGACGTCTGCCTCTGGTCAGCGGGTTTTGGACTCGCCCTGTCTTTATAAAATATCCCTTTGGCTGTGTCTTAGTGTGGGCTCACAGAAATACCACAGTTAGGGCTGAGGGCTTCAGCTTTCACACCAAGCCCTGGCCGGAGCTTGGGCTGCTGCCGGTGCTTGTCCGGAGCTGGGCTGAAGCTCACATTGGTCCCACCAAATACTGTCTGGCATTATACTGCACTTTGTGCCGAAAGGGTAGAACGATGATGCCAGCATGTACGTGTTGCTGTGGGAGGGGTTTCATAAGCAAAGACAAAAAATGGAGGACTGTGATACAGTTTTATGTGGGACAATGTTCAGGCAAAATCCCTGAGGCAGCCAGCTGAGCTGCCTTTGTGTGACAGGACGCCCAACTGAGGAGCCTTACATATTGGGGGCCCCAAGTTGCACTCTGACAGAGCTGCCACTTTGAGATAGAATCAAAGGACTTTGCTGATCAGTATCAGATGCGTGACTGTAGCTGTTAGTCAGGCTTAGTTTAAACTTTAGAACTTTGTGTTTGTGACAAATTTATTTCACTGGAAGTGAAGATTTACAATAGCCACAGCAAAGTAGGACCCAGCTTTCCAAATGGACAAGGAATAAACATTACGATTCAGACCAAGCAGAAGCAGGGAATGTAGATTGCTAATATTTTTCTCTTTCATCTGTCATTCCAAACTGCAACTACTAAGATGATTCAGGCCTGAGTGAAGCTCTGTACTTCCCATGGTGTACAGAACAGCCTGTAATGAGTGAAATGAAAGCGTTCACTGCTCCCTGTTAGCTAATGCATTGCACATGTTGTACTTTTTGCTAACCTTGTATATAGACCCCCAGCCCACCCCTAGCAGGCTAATCATGATGACTTTGTGAGGTATGCCCCATGATGGAGAAGACCCAGATGACGATTTTCCACTGGGTTTCACCACTACACCCATCCCACCCCCACATCTGTGACTCTGTGTTCAGTGAACTTTGGGAACACAGAAATATTCTGAATGATTACAGACATGGAAAATGGGAACAACTGAGGTATATCAGCCAGCTGAGCTGCCTTTGTGTGACAGGACGCCCAACTGAGGAGCCTTACATATTGGGGGCCCCAAGTTGCATTCTGACACTAAGCATGGAAACGTAACAGGCACTGAACATGGAAAGGTAGCAAACACTGAACACGGAATCATTATGGACACTGAGCAGGAAAATGTAATGCAGGGGTCTCAAACACCAGTCCTGGGGGGCTGGAGCCCTACACAGTTTTTGGTTCACCCTCATTTAACACACCTGATTCAACTCCTTGTGCTAATTACCACACAGCTCTTGAGCTGAATTATTTGGGGTAGAAGAACTAAGCTACACAGAGCTCCGGCCCTCCAGGACTGGAGTTTGAGACCCCTGATGTAATGGATACTGAGCACAGAAACGTCACAGACAATGGGCCCAGAAATGTAACAGACACCAAGCCGAGAAATGTAATGGACACTGAGCACAGAAACATCATGAACATTGAGCATGGAAATGTAACAGACACTAAGCAGAGACACATAACAGACACTGTACTGTACTGCACAGAAACGTAATGGATACAAAGCACAGAAACGTAATGGACACTGAGAAAAGAAATGTCATGGACAATGGGCATGGAAAAGTAACAGACACTGAGCACAGAAAGGTAGCAGATACTGAGCGTGGTAATGTAACAGACACTGAGCACAGAAACATTATGGACACTGAGTAGAGAAACGTAACAGACACTGAGCACAAAATCATAATGGACATTTAGCATAGAAACATAAACACCGAGCATGGAAATATCTTGGACACTGAACACAGAAACGTAACAGACGCTGAACATGGAAACATAATAGACACTGAGTATGGAAATGTAACAGAGACGTGATGTGAATGATGAACGTGAAATGTGTTTCAGCTTGTTCAGATACTGAACACATTGTGAAATATTGCAGACATATGTGGGATCTTGCAGACAAAGAGTTGTGTGCAGAATTACTTTTGTGTTTCCAACCTCCCCCAAAAACCATTGAGTATATTAAAGCTGTTTCTGGAAAACTGATCAGGGAAAGCCCTTGGCAGCACAAACAAACTTCATGGAAAGTGTGAGCAAGATTAGATTTTCTTGACTAAAACAGATGTCTTTTTTCCTACATACAAAGTTCTGTATTAGTTATCCATATGGAGAGCAGTTTGTAAAGGTGCTAAACATTTTTGTACTTGCCACTTTTTCAACATTTAGTGCAATTTTATAGCATTAAGCTAGAAGTCAATGGTGTTGTGGATCATCAGATTTTTTTGCTGTGTAGATTATTTTCAAAATTGTTTATCATATGTAAATATAAATGGTATGTCTATATATAAATGTTAATATAAGTGTTAAATATAAATCTTAAATGTAGACTCCAAATGTTGAGAACATGTGCAAATTCCCCAAGTCTATCTGCATATAAATGGGCGGTAACGACGAAAGCACGCTAAGTCAAAATGGTCTGGCTGCGGAACGTGCACTCTCAGCCAGCGGCACGCTCAGCCACAACAGGAAGTTCAACCGGGGAATCGTTTCCTATTTGCTAAGTTAATGCTAATAAAATGTAAAAATGGTACGTTTTCGAGTTACAGTCTTGCCAATTAAGAATTAACGATACGAAATATTCGTAATCATGTTAACATGCGCATATTTATGTTGTTTGGCTGGCTTTTGCTGGTTTTTAGCATCGTGGTCGTGGTAGCGTAGCGAAAGCACTGATGTTCAGACCCTGCTACTTTATTTTTTCCGCTGTTATTCCAAGGAAAAATTAATTGTGCAGCCATCATAACTCGCTAACGCGCATACACGCACACAATGCGCGTGTTCCATATTCTATATAACCACTGTTACATACATCGATATATGTACTACATACCGTGTTCCCCCGCTATATCGCGGTTCACCTATCGCGCTCCCGCTATTTTTCCCCGATGCATCACAGTTCTCTGCGATGTGTGTGTGTGTATATATATATATATATATATATTACATGTTATGTCACTCATATCCTTAGCCCGACACCCACATATCATATGTGTTTACAAATTGCGTTTTAAGAAGTTTACATGTGGTATTTTAAGGCTTTTAATAAGTTTACATGAGAGGTATTTTAAGGCTTAAACTATATTAAATATTTATTTATATGGTCCTTCAATATCGCGGATTTTCATCTATCACTGACGGTCTGGAACGTAACTTAGGCAATAGGCGGGGGATCACTAATTATACACTCACCTAAAGGATTATTAGGAACACCTGTTCAATTTCTCATTCATGCAATTATCTAATCAACCAATCACATGGCAGTTGCTTCAATGCATTTAGGGGTGTGGTCCTGGTCAAGACAATCTCCTGAACTCCAAGCTGAATGTCAGAATGTGAAAGAAAGGTGATTTAAGCAATTCTGAGCGTGGCATGGTTGTTAGTGCCAGAGGGGCCGGTCTGAGTATTTCACAATCTGCTCAGTTACTGGGATTTTCACGCACAACCATTTCTAGGGTTTACAAAGAATGGTGTGCAAAGGGAAAAACATCCAGTATGCGGCAGTCCTGTGGGCGAAAATGCCTTGTTGATGCTTGAGGTCAGAGGAGAATGGGCTGATTCAAGCTGATAGAAGAGCAACTTTGACTGAAATAAACACTCGTTACAACCGAGGTATGCAGCAAAGCATTTGTGAAGCCACAACACGCACAACCTTGAGGCGGATGGGCTACAACAGCAGAAGACCCCACCGGGTACCACTCATCTCCACTACAAATAGGAAAAAGAGGCTACAATTTGCACGAGCTCACCAAAATTGGACAGTTGAAGACTGGAAAAATGTTGCCTGGTCTGATGAGTCTCGATTTCTGTTGAGACATTCAAATGGAAGAGTCAGAATTTGGCGTAAACAGAATGAGAACATGGATCCATCATGCCTTGTTACCACTGTGCAGGCTGGTGGTGGTGGTGTAATGGTGTGGGGGATATTTTCTTGGCACACTTTAGGCCCCTTAGTGCCAATTGGGCATCGTTTAAATGCCACGGCCTACCTGAGCATTGTTTCTGACCATGTCCATCCCTTTATGACCACCATGTACCCATCCTCTGATGGCTACTTCCAGCAGGATAATGCACCATGTCACAAAGCTCGAATCATTTCAAATTGGTTTCTTGAACATGACAATGAGTTCACTGTACTACAATGGCCCCCACAGTCACCAGATCTCAACCCAATAGAGCATCTTTGGGATGTGGTGGAACGGGAGCTTCGTGCCCTGGATGTGCATCCCACAAATCTCCATCAACTGCAAGATGCTATCCTATCAATATGGGCCAACATTTGTAAAGAATGCTTTCAGCACCTTGTTGAATCAATGCCATGTAGAATTAAGGCAGTTCTGAAGGCGAAAGGGGGTCAAACACCGTATTAGTATGGTGTTACTAATAATCCTTTAGGTGAGTATGTATATATATATATATATATATATATATATATATATATATATATATATATATATATATATACATATATATACATATATATATATATACACACACATATATGTATACACATATATATATATACACACACACATACATATATACACACACACATACAAACACACACCGCATGTGTGTGTGTGTATGTGTGTGTGAATAAAGAGTAAAATGGAATCAAAAAATAGTACAATTCTGTGTTATTAATAATCTTATATCAGAACTATAATACGTAATACATTTTAAATTTAAACTGCTTAAAAGCTGGATGGAAAAGAAACAAACATTGGACATGACATTAGGAATCAATTGTTTATTTTTTTCAGATAAGATATAACAACCTAAAAAACTAAACCAAACGAACCAATAAAAACATTGTGATATAATATAAAACCTGCAACTGTGTCTGATTTTTAGCTGCACATTTACTGTGTCACGCCTTTCGGCGGAAAAGCAGCACAGACGCCGTGAGATCGGGTGGACGAGGGTTTTCTTAGGCTACGTTCACACTGCCAACCACATCGTTCAATTCCGAGTTTTTGCTCAGATCGGATTTGTCTATCTTGACGGTTCACATTCATAAGTACAAGTGACCTGTATCTGACTGTAATGTGAATGCATCGGCCCTCCGAAACGTCACGCATGCGCAAATTGATACATGCTGATTCCAGTCTTTTGCTTCTAAACTTTGAATTCAGGCTCTTTATTTTTCTTTGGCATTGTAGCCACGTTCGTGTCCGCGCTGTGCCATTTCTTTTTGCAATTATTTCAAATACTACTCTATTACGATAGGTTCCTTCCAGTTTAGCTTGAACAGATTAATTTCCCCAAATATCAATTAAATCCCCACCTACTCCATCCTTCCACTGACTGTTATCGCAGCTCTCCTCCATTTTTACCTTCCTGCGCTGCCGGTACAGGCTGATGTTAGCGCATGCGTATAAGCAAAAAGCCACATGAATTCCGATCTGAGCGTTCACATTCAGGTCACATTGCCGCGAATGGGATACATATCCGATTTACTACCACATATGAAAGTGGCACAAATCCGATTTGAAAAGATCAGTTCTGTTTCACTCAAGAAAGGCTGCCAGACGGCTAGCCCAGAGGGCTGGAATATAATCCGCGCATGCGCGAGTTCTGAGGTAGACCTATAACAAAACATTACTTACATGTGAGTGTGCACGTCACTGGATATAACTGTGAGCGCGGCACACGATCGTCCTCTTTTAATCCCTCACGCGATCTGATAAGGTAAGACTTGATCTCTGCTAGCGAGGTGCCTATTGACAGTCTGCTGTCTGAGAGCCGGTGACTGTTGTTACTCCTCTCCAGGCTATAGTTCGCTACTTTGATCGCACTACCTTATAAGTTAGCTATCGCCGCTTAGTAAGGTAAAGTTTATTCTCCCGTAACGGAGAATATTTTGCTCGGCTATTCGGTGCATACATGTCTCCCCGAACGGAGATCTAACGGTACTTTTATGCGTAAGTTGATTTATGTTTTTTATCGTTTTTGCATAGAAGGGAGAAAAGAGAAACCAGGAGCATTTTCTGGCTACGTCTCTTGAAATTGCTGCTGGCGTGTGCCCACGAAGTGACGGACACTGATCCGCCAACTTCAGGCAAGAAACACAGAAAGAGGAAACATGAGGCCTATGACGCTCTCGCCAATACAATGGCCTCTCTGGTGAAAGAGGTTTCATCTTTGGCATCTAGCCAGCAGTGGATGATGCAGCAACTCACTGAGCGACACACAGTCCCATCAGGGCACTCTGGTGAAGCATTTTCATCTCGGCAGCTGATTTCCCAGGCTGCTGATGATGACGCGGAGCTGCTATCAGTGATGGCATCTGGTAACCTGGATGGTGAATATATGGCCGACTTAGCAACATCTCCTCACCCTTCTGATCTGAGCTCAGGTCATGGCTCTTCCCTGCGGTCTGCTCCACCTGAGACATCTGGTGCTCTATCTGGGGACGAATTCCTTGCCCTGATGTGTAGGGCCACTAAACGTCTCCATGTAGATATGCCTACGGCAGCTGAAACCCAGCCTTCTTGGTTCGATAGGAAGAGAGAGGCAATGAATAAGCCATGTTCTCTCCCTGTTCTCCCAGACTTTGCCAGGGAAATGACATCTGTATGGGAGCACCCGGAGGTAGCTAACCCGCCTATGAGACAGTGGGCGCAGTTTGCCAACATCCAGGGAGCGGATGAGATAGGTTTTGGTGCTTATCCGGCCATGGATGACTCTATTGCTGCTCTCGTTCTCCCTCCCACAGCTCTTGTGGGGAAGGATCCTTCATGCCCGAATAAACAGTGTCGCGCCACTGATAAATGGTTAAAGAAAACGTTCTACAATACAGCCTTCGGAGCACGCCTCATGAACACAACATCCGTGCTCACGCTGTATCAAATGGAGCTCATTGATGACCTCTCTGCTGCTCCCGCTCAGGAAGTGGTAGAGGAGCTGAGAAAGGTATCTGAGATCCTGGTGCACCTCGCCAGGGGTGCGGCGCACTCCAGTGGAAGGTCTATTGCATCACTGTGGATGGCACGGAGACACCTGTGGCTGGCTCAGTCAAAGCTTCCTGAGCCGGACAGGAACACGCTCATGAGGCTGCCTCTTACCCCTGGTTCCACCTTTGGTCCTGGAGCGGTTGACATGCTTCGCCGGGCCAAAGAATCTAGGGAATCCAAGAGGGAATGGGAACAGTTGATGCCAAGGCCTCCGCCACTAAAACGCCAACGGCCAGGCTGGGGCTATGCACATAACCCCACAATGCCCTCTTCAAGAGGCCGTCCCAATATGCCGGTGAATGTGCAGAGACAACCTGTGCATGCCTCTGCTACGGTAAGCCGCCGCCCTGGGACTCTTGCTAGGCCTCGACAGCGTGGCAGCCACAGACCTCGCGCTGCTCATCCGACTGCTCCGCAGCCCTCTTCCTGACGTTCGAGGGGCTCATCCTCATGCCTTCTCCCACACTCAGATACTGGTGTGGGAAACGTGTTCTCCCAGCCCTTGGGTACTTTCAACAATAAAGTTTGGTTACCGGCTGCAGTTCAGGCGCCGTCCGCCCATGTTCAAGGGCACTTTGGTTTCTCAGCAGTTCTCACCACGGTTTTACGACCTGAATGTGGTGTCTCCCTTGTCCTTCGGGAATGCTGTCTTGAGTTCCTGAGTTCAATCCTACGAAGTGTCCTCTGACTTCATGCAGTTAGCCAATTCAGTCTTGTTGGCATAATGTTTGTATTTCAATGAAAGTCTTGAAGGCACTTTGTGTATTGTGTCATTTGTACATCTGCTGAAATGATTGTCCTCCGCGACGTTGGGGTATACATATATTCCAGCCCTCTGGGCTAGCCGTCTGGCAGCCTTTCTTGAGTGAAACAGAACGTTGGGTTACGGATGTAACCTTGGTTCTGTGAGGGAAAGAAAGGCTGCCAGACTTTGTCGTCGCTCTGGACTTCGCGTTCAGGATTTTATGAGGACGATCGTGTGCCGCGCTCACAGTTATATCCAGTGACGTGCACACTCACATGTAAGTAATGTTTTGTTATAGGTCTACCTCAGAACTCGCGCATGCGCGGATTATATTCCAGCCCTCTGGGCTAGCCGTCTGGCAGCCTTTCTTTCCCTCACAGAACCAAGGTTACATCCGTAACCCAACGATTTGCATGCCCACACAGCCCTGAAAAGATCAGGGGCCTGTTTCACGAAGCAGGATTTCTTGCTTAACCGGATAACTTGTAAGATTTAAGGTTGTCTGGGCTAAATAGACTTTATTTTCATCCACTTACATTTGGCCCAGGCTACCTTCAATCCTACATGTTATCCAGCTAAGCAAGAAATCCTGCTTTGTGAAACAGGCCCCAGATCTGTGTCACATTAAGGTTAAAAATCCGATTTGAGTCACTTCCGCATGGCAGTGTGAACGTAACCTTAGAAGGGAGACAAAACAGGAACATCGAAGAAATGCAAGACGGACGTCAATGACCGGACTAGTGAAAACATACCTAACGCAGACTTAAATACATTGGACTAATGAAAACAACTCGAAACAGCTGAGGACATCGGGATTCCATAGTAGGTTAACGAGGGGGCATGGCACACGGGAGGAGCGGACGAGCGGGGCATGACATACTGAACTTTTAATCAGATGTTTTAGATTTTCTAAGCAATTTTAATTTTTTTTTTCCATTTCGATTTTGCTTTTTTGTCTTGGTTTAACTTTTTAAAATCTGGTTTTTATAAGACACATTAAATAACCCCTGTGTATAATAATAAACTTGTCTTGCCTTGCCATAAGGAGAAACGTTCTCCTCAAGACCACACGAACAACTAAAAACTATATGCTGGGAACTAAGACATTCCCAAGATAACTCCATGAAAAGCTCTTTAAAAATAGAAATGTGTCTATTTTACAAGACTAACTGGCTAGTAGTTGCCTTAACTGAAAAAATTCACTCCAATCATCAGAGAAAACAATTACTAACGCATAAGGTGACCAGATAGGTGGACAGGGAGGACACTTCGGGTTTTACAAACTACTTTCAAGGCTCCTGTACTCACCCTAATAGTTAAGCTTTTCTTCTGCTTTGACTAGTTTGTTTCCTTGACTGAAAGACTCATCCATCCATCCATTATTCAACCCGCTTATCCTACTGGGTCGCGGGGAGTCCGGAGCCTATCCCGGAAGCAATAGGCTCGAGGCAGGGAACAACCCTGGATGGGGGGCCAGCCCATCGCAGGGCACACTCACACACCATTCACTCACACATGCACACCTATGGGCAATTTAGTAACGCCAATTAGCCTCAGCATGTTTTTGGACTGTGGGGGGGAAACCGGAGTACCCGGAGGAAACCCCACGACAACACGGGAAGAACAGTGCTGTGAAGCAACAGTGCTAACCACTAACACCACCATGTCGCTCCAAGACTCATCCAGCTGTTTCACATTAGCATTAGTGACACATGCATGATTATAGGAGACTGACCAATCAGCACACAGCAAGAACTCAGCACTCAAGTGAAATCCAGGTCCATTTAATTGAAATGGTAATTTACAATTCCTGTCCTAGCTCAGTGTCCTCCCTGACATGGATTATCTGGTCACCCTAAACTTACACCAACACACTATATCAAAACATTTACATTGCAATAATGTAAGGCATGAAATAAATAAACTTGTACCTATATAATTCAATAATACAAACAATAAAACTTAGCATACCGTTCACATTGGCCTCAAGAACTAAGTTAGCGCTTGATTCCCCTGCACTTCCTGTTGTGGTTGAGAGTGCGCGTTCTGCAGCCAGACCCTTTTGATTTACCACGCTTTCGCCCATTTCTATGCAGATAGTCGTGGGTAATTTGCATATGTTCTCAACATTTAGAGTCTCCATTTAATATTCATTATATTTAACATTTATATTTACATTTAAGTTTTACATTTAACATTTAGATATAATTTAACATTTATATTTAGATTTAACTTTTATATTGACATTTACATTTAATATTTATATATAGACATACCATTTATATTTACATATGATAAACAATTTTGAAAATAATCTACACAGCAAAAAAAATCTGATGATCCACAACACCATTGACTTCAGCTAAATGCTATAAAATTGCACTAAATATTGAAAAAGTGGCAAGTACAAAAATGTTTAGTACCTTTAAAAACGGCGCCCCATATAACTATTTTCTCAAGATTCGACTCAGATTGAAATGTTCTTTGAACATTAAGGCACTCCCTCTGATCCAGAGAGTTCTCCACAGCCTCTGAAGTTGATTTTATATTTTTTCATCATTTTCATAGAGCTATCTCCTGTGGTCTTATAATAAGTGCCGACAGATGATTAATACAGCACCTTTGCTTTTCACACGTATTTGAGTGGGAGACATTTCTAATATTTTAATGTTACTTTGCCCCAGGGGGTTGGGTAGCCAGTTGACCTTGGACCCCCAGAGGGGTTTTGGGAGTTTTGGTTCCTCTCCTCCTTTGTCATCTGGCTTTCTTTATTTAATTTCTTTCCTTCCTTTTTCCTGTTCTGTATTACTCTCTCTAATGAGGTTTATTGTATCACAACACATGCATGTAAAATGGCTTGGGACGACTCTGTTGTGAAAGGCGGTATATAAAATAAATTGAATTGAATTTTTGAGTCTATGGTTACTGCAAGTGGGGTCTGGGTTATGTTTAATTCCTGGTGCCCCCCACATATCCCAGCAGTTGTAACCCTTGGTGGAGAGGGCAGTGAATCCTCAACAGTTAAATGAATGTACAGCTGATTATAGGTTTCCACTCAGGGGCCTGATGGGACATAATGTTCTGCAGGCAAACACATTTTAGCCATTTTGTCCTATAATTGAACTCTCTAATTGAAGCCTGTGGGCCCAATGCTCATGTTTAACTGTTCCCCTCCAACTGCAGTGACTGTGAGCAGACACTAACGGCAGCCTCTCACTGTGTCCGATACTTTCAATTGGGTAATGGGGCTGTATGTGTGTTTGTGTGTGTGTGTGTGTGTTGGGGGGCTCCCATTGGCTTCAGTGGAGTCATGCCCCTGGAAGTCACATGAGACTCCCAGTGGTTCTCAGAAAACCTGATGCACAGTATCATGAGAAACTAGGCATAGGAACAGAGTGGCATCTCTGAGAAACAGCTGCTTCATCTTCATTGCCTGCCCAGGCTTGTCTCCCATCTTCGTGACTACAGGCATTTTCACTCAAAGTGTTGAACCCTGCTATTGACCTTCATTTAATTCAGGATAACCTGTATTACCACCCCTGTGAGAAGGGGTGATTGACCTTCCCACACCATCAAATCCTATCCTGGGACCTCTGGAATATTCTTCAGTGCAGCTTTAAGATGGAGGATGTCTCCCTGATTCAGATCCCTCCGTGAAGTTCTGAGAATCACTTGGTATGAGTTGGGAGTGGTTGGATTTTGGAAATGAGTCAGTTTACGAAAATGGCTACTTGACGTGGAGGGGGACCTTTTCAATCTTTCATTAATTGCTAAATAAAGTGTTAAACTGAACCTTTACGGTTAAGGGTACTTTGAAAGTGGTACTGTAAGAAGCACCTTTCTGTGAGAATGCACGTATCGGATTAGATAACCCCCCCCCCCACCCCAGGTGAACAGCAGGCACTGAAAGCCAGCAGGTGGCTGAAATCAAACACTGTCTATTGTTTCTGTGGATACACTGAGCCCTATTAGAACTGAGTGTCTATAGGTGTCTTCATCCTACTCAAACCCTGTAAGACCAACCCTTAGGTGATGAGCATATGAATAACATTCATAAAGTAAGAGAAGAAGGGGATTTATCAACACTTCCTTTTTTAAAAGTGAACTTAAAAATACATTTTCGGATGTGGTAACATAATCTTCCTGAAATATAGTTACTTCCTGTCAGACACGTTTTTTTAATTATAGGGAGGGAGAAAAATGGCATTGATGAGGCAGTATGAGCCAGAGAAATGCTGTAAATCCAAGGAACGGAATTGAGTGAAGTACAAGGTCTTGAGGATTGAGTACTTTTTCCTTGGATACATTTTCACATTTATCTTGACATTAATGTATTTCTACTTCCCCCATGTTTTAACCTTATAGGTGCTCCCCCTGCTACATCAAAAACATCTTCAGCTCAGGTAACACGAACCATACCTGCTATTTGTAGAAAAAGGCTGCGTTCACATTGCTGGCATGTGATGTTAATGTTCTTATGAGGAGCATTCCCAGTCAACTCGGCACCCACCTACACATGTTGTGCTTTATCGCTTTTGAGGTGTCCCTGGCTTACAGGTCTAACTACCCAAGTGATGCACCCAGGTCAAGGGTCCAACGACCCATCCTATGACTTCAGTCTGTAATTTCAGCACTTATGCATGTCCTTAATTATTATGTCCCCTAAATCATAAATGTTTTGGACTTGTACTTATCTTGGCGGAGATGAGCTCCGAAATGTGAAATGAAAACACATCTGGAACATTTTTCCTGAAGTAAACACCACTCATAGCAGTCTGGAAATGTATCAGGAAATAGCAGGGAATGTAAACGACAGCTGTAACAACCGTTGCAACGGATGCAATAACATCCATCACTCTTGCCAATCTCAGTCACTGTACCAGTGAAGACTCTGTGACACAGTGTCTAGCTGTACCCTGAGACTTGGTGACATCACCACGCTGCCGCCCATTAAGTCATCCCCAATCAACAGGTCACTGGGGGTACAGCCTCTGTCGCCACAGTCAAGCCAGAGGCCGCTGGAATGAGATCACAACTGTACTTCAAGTTAGACCCCATAAAGAAAAATCATTCAGCAGTAGAGATCCCATGAGAGGCTTTGTTTTCCACCTGAGTGAAGTTCACATCCAGCTCAATGAATGGAGAAAGAGAGAGAACATCACAGGTCATTTTAACCCTCTGGGGCCTGAGGCCTCTTTTCCACTTTAGGGGTAGTCTGACATACCTTGACATTTTTAAATATTTCACCTATTTAAAAAACATTTATCCCAAAGTGTTACATGTGCTTTTATTCAGCACAAACTCAGCACCAATAATCTGAGACCACTTAAAATGTTATTATTCTATTTTTTGTTAAAATCAACTTTAAACATATACTTTTCAAAAACCTATTTTCAGACATGCTGAGAAATTGTAAAAAGACATTTCTAGCTAAGACTTTTGAGCTCTGAAGCTTATAGACACAGGGGTTGGCTACACATAGGTGAAAGAGACATTCTGAAATTTTATGTGCTTTGATTACTAAAGTGTTAGAACTTTGGAGTGACACTTTTTTTGAAAGTCAGTGGCCTGCACAATGAATATTGATGGGATAGGTGTCCCCACACCTGTAGCAGTTTGCATACTGTCAATGGTCCATCAGTCTGGAATGTCACTGACCCCACACCCATCACTTTGGAAAGGCAGTTTGAAACGCAAGAAAAGTAGCAACAATAAAATCCCTTTCACAGTTTATTGGTAGATGAAATGAAAAATGAAAAACTGTAACCATATAAATATAAAAAGCGATAAATATGATGCAGTGACCTCCAACTTCTCCTCAAGGTTCTCACTCTACCTGAAAATGTGCTTTTACTTCATGTTCTGTTTCATTTCTGATGAAGAGGTGCCTTAGCAGTCATTCTGGTGGTATGTCTTTCGCAATCATTTCTGAAAAACTAAACTTTCAACAAAATGCAATTTTAACGTCAAGATAATCCCAGACATTCCCAATCTGGAAAGTGGACATTTTATGAAAAGCATGGTTATGATCATTACCCTATACTCCACTTTGTCTATTTCAGTAACAGGACTTGCTGCTGTACAAAGATGTATGATATTTTATAATGTGTCAGTCCCACCTTGATACGCTATTGGTCTGATAAGGATGTTAAAAGTTGCTGCCAGACAGCGGTGTAATGTGAGATAGCCTGAGGATAGTGTTACCCTACAAGTTTCCATCTCTAAATTGAACTAGTTAAAATCTCATTTGGGTGGAAAAAAATGTGAACCCACATGTTGGCTAGTCAGCAACATACAGAATTAAAATGTCCCACTGAGAGGCCTCTTTCCAGAAATGGTATCTTCCTTAAATACAGGTTCCAGGCACCCGACAGTGTTCAGCCTGACTGGAGTAGTCACAGCAGGACGCTCACTGTGACAGGCAAATTAGTCTCTGTACTCAGATAGGGCAGCAGAAATGAGTCATAGCAGGATGCCTGTAGTGTCGTGACTCCTCTGAGTTGTCCTCAGTGGACAGTAAATATTACAGATGCGCACTATGGTGGCGCTACTGCTTTACACAGATCTATGAAGTTCAGTAACCAAGCAAATTCAGCTGGTAATACAGTACATACCTCTTAAATCTGTGAAAAGTACTTTGATTAGTACTGTCATTTAATACCATCGGTTAGTACCGTCACTCCTGTCAGTGACCACCCAGACACCTGATTTAATAAGTTCTGGATATTTCTTGAGCTAAACTGATACCCCAAAACACACATAGTGGCAGGGTCCCTGGAGGAGCCATGAGTTAGCAGGTGAAGTACAGTCTGTGCTGTCCACAGCTGGGTGCTGGTGGCTGAACCAGCTGTTTCACACAGCCTGAATGATGGCCCATGTGGTTTACACTCAAGCTAAGATGTCAAACTAAGCTATCATGTAAGCACACTATGTATTTTATAAAGCAGTGAATGGCATTGCACCAGAATACCTCAGAGATCTACTGGTCTGTTACAACCCTCCTTGCTTGCTTCAATCTCAAGGAGCATGATATCTATTAGTACCCAGAGTAGAATGAACTACAGAAGGCTATAGAGCATTGTCTTATACAGCTCCACAGCTGTGGAATGGTCTTCCAACAGAGGTTCGTGCTCACTCTCAATATTCAAATGTAGATTAAAAACACACTTTTTTAGTCAGCTTATTGGGACTCTAGTTCTAGCTCTAGATAACTGCTCACTCCCAGTTAGACCTATAGTGTGACGTGTAGTGCTGAGTGGGGATTGGTGCCATTGGCTTTGGATGAACTGAACTGTCAGCGCTGTCACTTTAGTTTCACACTCCCTCGTGGAATTGGAATGCTGATGTTTCAGGGACTCCCCATGCCTGTGTTCCCACCTGCCTCTCCCTCCTTTTTATGCTGCCATAGCCATATCTGCCAGAGCTTGCATATTGCACTCATCTAACTGTTTGCACCACCTCTAGTCTTCCCTACTTTGGCTAATTGTACATTTTATTTCCCCTACTCCTTCTGGGGTATGCTGCCTGGAGTCCCCAAATTATCAAGATATCCTGCCTACCGTGCTGCTTGCGCATCTCCACTACCTGTGGCATCTTTTGGGCTCCCCCTTTGAGTCTGGTTCCTCCCAAGTTTTCTCCCTTCTAGGGAGTTTTTCCTTGCCACTGTCACCTCTGGCTTGCTCATATATACAGTATATATACACAGTGGTATCTCAGAACTCGAATTTAATCCGTTCAGAACTCCGAATCGAATTCTAAAAAGTTCGAGTTCTGATAGAATTTTCCCCATAAGAAATAATGGAAAACCAATTAATTGGTTCCCGGCCCCAAAAAATTACACCTAAATATGTTGTTTTTTAGCATTTAAACACAAAATGAACCAGCATATACTGTACTAAACTAAGCACATTTATCAAAACAGTCATTTGTAAAGTAAGAAAATAAATGTATCCAAACAATGTGTAAAGTTAAAAAAAAAAAACGTGTCCTGCCCCGATTGTCCGCTCCTTCCGTGTGCCACGCCCCCTCGTTAACCCCGTGTGGAATCCCCATGTGATCAGCTGTTTCTGGTTGTTTTCATTAGCCCTCTGTATTTCGTCCGCATTTCAGTTTGTTTCCCCAGTCCGGTCATTGTATTGTCCGTCTGCGTTTTGCCTGCCTTACCTGTAATTAAACCCAGTTTTCCCCGATACCCTGACGTCTGCGCCTTTGTCTCTGTTCCGTCCCCACTCAGCAATATTATTATAATTAAATGTATTAATGGTTTATTATTAATATTAAAATAATGAATAAGAAATCTTTATTTTTAAATATATTTCATTATATAATAATTACTGTTACTGTCTATCGTTGCCTAAATGTATTTTTACTGTCTAAATATATGTATTCAGCTAGTGTAAACATGCACGATGCTCTCACAGTGAATGCGAGGCTGAGACTGAAGCGTCACCCTTTGTTTCCGCTGAGAGATGTGCGTGTTTCATTCATTTCCCCATGCTTACAAGTTATCTTAGGTCAGTGTTCACGGTTTGACTTCTGAGATTCAGAGCTCTAGGTAATTTTTTTTCGAACTGGTTGGTTCGATTTTTAAGAAATTCGAGTTATAATGAGTTCAAGAACTGAGGTACCACTGTGTGTGTGTGTGTGTGTATATATATATATGCCCTGAAGAGGGGTAGTCAGGTAGGGCGGGAGGGACCAGCAGCACCCTAAGCCCCCTCTGCCTCCTCTGAGACCTCCAGTCGCCATTCGCTAAAAATACGCTTCACAAGAGAATAATATGTATTTTTTAGCCCGCAATCTTTTAAACATCTGTCTGACTCCCAGGCCAAACAGCGATTTAGGTTAGGGAGGAGGCTAGTTTTGTGGGCTACTTTTCAGGGATGGAAAAGGAGCATTGCTCACTGACTTTATTTAATCCCCTGGAACAAAATCAACCAGCAAATTTCTCCTTATATCTTTTAACAGACTTTTCCTACTTCAAATCTAGAAATCTGATGAGATCCTCATACAAACACAGGTCACTGTGTGCCCAAAAGCCTCTTAATGCACTAAAATAATTAAATAATCATGACTTTGCATTAGAGATCAAAAGGGTTGTGGACTCTTCGCTAATAATGTATGAAATGCACATTTTGAAAATAAAAAAGGTTCTTTGTCAGCATTGCCAGGAGCACATCAGGAGTAAGATGTACAGAAGCTTTCCATGATGAAGGCTGGTATTTTCTAACAGCTAAATTGGGTTTTTTACCCAGCAGGGGGGTTGTTTGAGTATTTGAAGTGCCGTAACTTGGTCACACCTAAATTCACTGAAACAGCAGAAGCCTTTGGAAACATAATGGTGTGAATGGCTTCCTGTGTAGGAGAATCTGCTTGAACATTTTACCTCTCCCATGACAAGCGACACAGTGACCTGCCTCTGATACAATGACCTGCCCCGATACAGACAAACGTTAATAAAAAGAAGCTGTTCTTTCCACACCTTGCCAATCACCACAGCTGCTCATAAAAGAGTGAATCTAATTAACTCTCAATCTAACCTCATAACACTGCCAGAGCGGCTTGAGGTGGGTAAAGGAATTACAAGCAAATATGTATTAAGCCTGTGAATGACCCTGAAACGTAATTAAGAATAAACATGTTGGCCTTTGATAAATGACCCAGAAAGCTGAGAATTCAGCTTGTTTTTCTAAGCACTAGGCTAGATAAATAACTGCTGTTCCTTAAGAATAGATCAGCTTCTAATGCAGCTGCTTAAGTGGACAGTAAATCAGCATGTCCATGCTGCTTGGGTAATTTACAGAAGAGGTTATGGATGATGAAGTCAAAGCAGGTGAGGCAGCTGCTCAAGGACCCTGCTAGTGTGGCATTCAGAGGGGGATCCAGCAGGACACCAGCCTTCACCATCATGTCACACCACAGTCCTTCACCCACAGGTCTCCACCCACAGGCCCCTATGGCACAGGACCCCACCCACAAACCTCTATCCACAGGCCCCTACGCCACAAGCCCCCACCCACATGCCTCCACTCACAGGCACCAATGCCACAGAGTTATGGTTGTCCAGGGATGATTGAAAGGAATGTGATTTTCCATTGGGCAGTTGGTTAAAGGGGACAGTGGAGGCACTTTGGAGGTATGGTGGGTCCCCAACATCTGTGCTGCCCCTTTCAGCCCCCCATTGAGGTCACATTTCTGAATCCTGGCTTTTCTGGGTGATGATGGAGTGACACACTAAGAGATAGGTGTGACTCATACTTATTGCGTGCCAGCAAGCATCTCCCAGCTGATGTATCACAGGAACAATCTGCTGCCTATGTGTACGGCTGAACATTGCCGTAATACTGTAAGAATGAGGACCCATGTTGTTGCTCAGTCCAAACAGTATTCTGGTTCTCCTTAACTCAAAGCAGTGTCTTCCAGGAATACAAATTGTTCATGGCTGAACACTGAGGAGCCCTGCTCTTATTAGGCTAACTGCTGCGGCCTGAGTAAAGGCTGGAACATCTTCCGGTCCATGAGTTTAACTGTGACTGATGTTTAAAACAGTGAGACAGCCCACCTTCCAAAAACTAATATCTCAGCTTTTTGGGGCATTTTATGACTGGACTTCTTGGCAGACTGCACCATGTAAAACGCAAAATTGATTAAACATGTTCTAGCAGCTGAGGAAAGCAGGTAAAGTGCCTTAACAGGCCTGAGAGTATTTGGGGAGGGGTGGTTGGGTAGTAGCTAAACCAGCTGTACAAATTTTCCCAGCTCCTCTTGCAGAGAATGACGTATCATTTTCCATGCAGCAATACCTTCACACCCTTTCACTTTTGTCTTCAAGTTGCCCATACTGTAGATTTTCCAGGACTTTCTACCACAAAGGAAATGGCCATGTTCTTGAGAAGGCATAGTCCAGTGCCCATGGTCTTGTGCTTCACCACGGTGTGTCCAGATTATTCCCACTAATGGTGTCAGTACACTTTACACGCATTTTGAATCTATTTGGACTACAGGGCAAATGTTCATTGCACTAAACGGACTATGGTGGGAATACAATATTTCCAGCAATGGCTGGAATCAATCTAAGAAGTGATCTAACACAGCCGTTAGCCCCATAATTCAAATACTGGTTTGACGCTGGAAGTTAAAATGCCTACTTTATGACTAACATGCTTTAGGAGGAGGGAGTCTCACAGCACTTGGAGAAAGGTATTTGGTTTGTATGCTATTTAATCCTCAGGATAAAAACAGGAGTAAACTGTGCACATCTCCACACAGTACAGATATTCTGATTTCACAGTGGTGAACATGCTGAACAGATTCAAATTGGACTAAAGCAGCTTCACATTGGAATTAAACAGATTCATAGACGACTGAAGCAGATTCACAACTGACTAAAGCAGATTCACAGACGACTGAAGGAGATTCACAGCCAGCTAAAGCAGATTCACAGCTGACTGGAGCAGATCAACATCAGAATCAAGCAGACTGACATTTGACTGAAGCAGATTCACCTCACAATTAAGCCTATTTACAGCTGACTGAAGCAGATTCACAATTGGCTGAAGCTGATTCACAGTCGACTAAAGCAGACTCAGAGCCAACTAAAGCAGATTCACAGCTGACTGAAGCAGATTCGCATCAGAATTAAGCAGATTCACAGTCAACTAGAGCAAATTCACAGCCGACTGAAGTGATTTAAAAAGGCTAAACCAGATGCTGAAAGTATGAAGCTGATAGGCTGTGATCTTTGGACCCCATGGCCACGCTAAGCTGCTGTCACATGATCTTTGCCTGTTCCAGCCTCAGAGACTATGACCATATGTTTTCCCCTACAGACACCTCCTTGGCTTCCAGACCTTTGTGTACATATTGTATAAATAACTCTCAGTACCCTTCACAGTTTTTATGAAAAAATGCTGTAAGTAACAGAAAAATGTTCATAAGTGCTATTGCTTTTAACAACGGACATATGATCCAGTCCCTGGCAGCACAGGTACAAGACTGTGGGACACTCTGCACTGGATGCCGGGCTGTGTGGACACATGCACAAGTGTACATGAATGCACACTTTGGGTAATTCTGAGGCATGAGTTACCTCTGTGTCTTTGGATTGCTGGAAGAAAATGTTGTACTCCGTGGAAACCCACGTGATATGGTGAAAACATGCAAACTCCACATACATATAACGTGGGACTCAAATCCCCAACCATGGATATGTGAGGTAGCTACCTGGTGAAACCCCAAATTCACCAATCACTATTGTCCACAGAATTCTGTCCCTCATGACTGCTCACTGAACACCATCGGCCCATTGGATATGATCCATGGCACATTTGCACATCAACTGCTCTGACTGGTCGCAGGCTGGCTGTCTGCCTTTGCAGCTGCCTGCTCCCTAGCTTTTTTTGGGCTACTGAGACCTCCTTATACAGCACTTCCCCCACATAGCTGTTGCTTTGTTTCTGGGGGGGCTGGAGTCCAGCTGCATTCTGACCACAAAGAGCCATGATCAAACCCCAGCCTTTATCCTCAAGAGCCTTTGACCTCTGTGCAAGGGGCCTCTGTAATTGAGCCTGAAATAGAGGGGTGTGTTCTGCGGCTGTCCTCTCCAAGGGCCAAACTGATTTTTAGAAGATTGTTGTGGAAATGACCTTTGCTCGATTTAGGTATAATGGTGGTCAAAGCAGCTGGCTGCGAGCAGTACTTGCAAACACGGATGGACCTAATTTCTATGCTGGATCCCTGGGTGGGTCTAACAGATGCTGGGCAGGGCTCTGAGCTAGTCAGCAGCTGGAGAGAGGTGACACCAAACCTCAGTGGCGTCTTATAGCCCAAGAAATGTTCCAAGTTATAAAATGCTATTTACTGAAATAACAGCCTGCCCTCTTAAGAGAGAAAATGTCATGTTAGCATTCAGATGGTGAAATGCACACAATTGCATCATTTTAGAAGACTGCGCAGTCAACACATGGTTAGACCTCTTAGAGCCCTCAGATTCCACCCTGCAATGTTTAGTACACTGGCTGTACAGCATAACCAATCAGAATCATTATACCTGATTGTTCTAAATGCTGTTTCGCTCTTAGACAAATTTATAGGGAATGTCTTTCATTTTTATTTTTAACAAAAATTAAGCTACAGTTATGGGTCTACTTTAAAGTGCTTTGCATTGTTTGCATTGCATTGTTGTGCTTCAGTTGGTCTCGTCATCTTTAAATTGGTCAAAGGGGCCCAACCAGGGGGAACTCCCATAGGGGCTGAGTGTCTGAATGCCTGTATGGAGTTGGAGATGCCAGAGAGGAGGCATAGATTAATCAGCCTGCTTCACTGTGGTTCCAGACAGGGCTTCACTGCAACTCCTGACAGGTCTTCACTGCAGTTCCATGCAGGCCGTGCATTCAGCGCTTACAGAAAGCAGGTTATAAGAGTAATGCTCTGTACTTTCCATGATGTCATGGGGCAGTGTGGAAAATATAATGTAACAACAAGGGCGGTGGGTGTAAAACACAGAGAGGCAGCCACGGGGCAGGGTCCTCATGCCTGTCTGCCATTTTCAGTATATTCCAGACGAATCTTTGCTTTGTTACAGTTTTTGTCTGTGTGGCGCCCATCTGTGCCACATTAAATAGCATGCTGTTCCTCCACGAGCCTGAGAGGGACTGGATGGGAAGCCCGATGGGAGGGAGGCAGCAGGGGCTTCTGGAGAATGTCTTTGGTTGACAAGTAATGAGCCCAATGGTATCACAAGAGAGTGAATAGGCAACCATTTGAGAGACACCCGCTTAGCACAAGCCCAGAATCTGCCCCCTGCTCTCATGCAGTTTTGGATCAAAAACATAAAACAAGTGAACAAGAAATCACAAAGCAGAGGTAAAGATGTTACTTGTACCAAGAGGTGATAGTGGCCCTCCAGTTGGGCATTTAAGAGGACTTCACACAGCCCCTGCTCTCATGTTTAACCAATAAATATAAAACCTGAACATGATAAATCATCAATAATAGCTGCAAAAATATTAAGGAGGATAACATTATAATGAAGTATCAAGCCACAATTTGTTCCTGAAGAGCATAATCCCATTCCAGTCAAAAGACTAATCGATGTTTTACATGGCCAGTGTTTTTCCTCAGACATACTGGGATCTCATATATGTAAATCACCACATAACAACAAGAGGCACTTACTCACCACTGTTCCCTTCCTGGCCCCTCGAAAACAAAACCTGAGTGATGGAAACAGTGAGAAACAGCAGAGTCCTGGAGTGCGGAGATATCAGCATGTCTGTGAGAAAGACATGTGCTTTCCTCGTGTGAAGAGAGAGCAAGAAGAGGAGGATGAACAGCCGATCGCTCCACCATGCAGGCACTGTATGATCCCCTGCCTGTTTGCAGCAGACCCAGCCCAAACTGAGTGGGGGGGTATGCGTGTGTGTGTGTGTGTGTGTGTGGGGGGGGGGTTACAGCTTTAAATAGGAATGCTAGCAGCTCTTCTCCTCCTCCTCCTCCTCCTCATCCCGTGGAAGCTCTGTGGTAATCACCCCCTCTCAAACATCTGTGGTGAACACACCCGCCATAAAATGGCCAGGCTGTCTCTCATGCAGCTTTTGCATACATTGTCACCCGAAGGCTACAGTGCTTCCATGATGTTGAGCACTGCGAGAACATTCACAGAACATTCTAGCTGTGTTTGTGGGTGAGCTGGGGTTAAAGCTCTTCCTGGACTAGTTGCTTAGCAGCACCATAAAGTCCTGTTTTACTGCAGTCATTTATTACAGCAGTCCCAAAAGTGACTGGGAGGCATTTTTAGGAGAAAATGACTGAAAGCGCCCCCAATTTGATCAATATTACTGTGATGAGATTCAGTGGAGGCTGAAATGTGTGTTTCCAGTGGATGTGGACAGCTGATGATAGTATTGAGAATTTCATTCTTCTTTGTATGTAATTTTAGCACAGAGGAAATGCTGATGGTTTGCTAGACTGACCAGTAGAGAAGGAAGTTTTACCATCAGGCTTGTTGATGTGCTATGTGCCTCATTTCTTACTTACTAAACTCATAGAAAGCAACATTATATATTAAAGCTACACTGGGGATGAAGCGTTAGCTTGTTACTGTTTCCACAGGCAGATGGCTTTGTTGATATTGTGTAATATCTGTGGTCTAGCAAATATTCACAAGACTGACTGGCATGGAAACTGTGGAGAAAAAACTGTCCTCTTCTCATTTGCGTGCTACGAAGCCTGCATTTTTGGGGGGTGAGGGGTGGGAGTCATACATGTGTTTGTCAGATGCTTATCTAGTTTTTATAAGACTTTCCTCCCCCATGAATATAAACCCCTGCCTGTATGACATCATTCTTTCCTAATTTATTTTAGGCATTTGAATTATGCTCTGTGTAATTAATGTGCTGAACTGAATAACATTGATACAGCTTGTTAAAACTGCTGAGTGTACTGATCCACAGACCATCTCTCACAGAGCTATCACAGTCTGTTGTTATGTTTGGGAGTCTCTCTTGGGGCTGTGAGTTTTTTATGCATTGAATGTGGGGCCTACATTTCCAGCAGTTGAATTAAATTTTCTTGGTATACTTAAAATGCACTGCAAGTTTCCCTTGTTTTTGTGTATCCCACTTGCTAATTTCAGCTGGCACAAATTACTCTAATTAAACTATAAATGACCAAAGTTTGGTTTTTCTGTATTGCTATCATAACAAGATTGACACCATTGCACTTTTTAGACACCAGTCCATGTTAGAAAGGTTTTCACAGCTCAGAGGTGGGAATGTTGACCTTTGAAGAATTTAAAATCTCCCCATGGGATGTACTATTTCCTCAGCAGGGGTGGAATTTGTCATTCAGATTGTTCCAAAGTTAAGGGCACATCTGCTAGTCAGAAAGAGGAGTGCTGTTGATCGCAGGCTGTCACTCAGGCTGAGTGAATCACTTGTACTAAGACATCCTTTACAGACTCAGTCAGGAAGGTGGCTCTGGATTTGCAATCAACAGCACCTAAATTAGCATAAAATGGTTAAAACTGTTCCCACTCTGTTCCCTTGGCTGTACATCAGAACTAAACCACATTTGTGCTCTGGGTTTTATGACGGGAGAGCTGGCCTCACTGTCTGCACAGTGTGGGGGTGGGGGTGGGGGGGTAATTGTAAAAACTCATTAATATGTGGCCCTCTCCACCTGCAGGGATCACTACCCCCCGTTTATCACTTCCAACTACGCCACCTACTCTTGATTGAGCAGGAAATTAGTGCCCCTTAACTAGCCCCCTCCATAAGGGATCACCCTGCACTGGAAGTGTTTAAAATAAATGAACCGCTGGAGGTGCAAAAGCAGTGGACACAATACTTTATTTACAGGATTGTCACAAAAACCATTAAAACTGGATCCATATCCTCACATATACTGAGATTGTCACATTACAAAACACTCTCCGTGCCATAAAATTAATCTTAGCGGCAGAGAGATCCACCTTACGACTTCCGGGGTGGTATCCTTCAAACCTGGGTTAATCTACTCCCAAACCCCCTTATAATCAACACAGAAATCACACTCATGCAATATCGCACGGAAAAGCACTCCTGATCCTGAAATGTTACAATAGCACAAACATGCAAAGTACTGAGGATAGGATCCCCCCCTCCCCCAATGGGCAGATATTACTGTGCACCCACTTTCAAAACCTTTTGCCGAAGCAGTGATTCACAGGCACGGAAAAGTAAACAATGTAACACATAGCCTTATCATAAACCTGGGAAAAACAGTGGTTGTACTGTAAGGAAATCAACCAAAAGATCGTGAGATGCATCCGAAGCAGGCCTCGCTGGAAAGAGCTCCGTCGCAGAAGCCAAGCCCAATGTAGTCCTCAACTCTACTGGAGATCCACTCAGGCACGCAATGCTCATGCTGGCCTTCACCGTACAGCAACGACACCTAGATAGGGAGAATAGCAATAGCTTTTCTAGTACACTAAACAATTACACCATTGTCACGTCCCGCTTCCCTTCTGCACACCTTCATCCAAATGACACCACAAGCAAGATTACCTACCAGAATTAACTCAGTGTCATTCACACACACCAGCCGCACACTAACCCCGGATCCACACAGACCAAAAAAATCACAATGCACACCACACATAAGATCACAATAATTCCACAGTAACCAACACAGTACCAAACGATTCAAACCTGCCGCAGCTTCACTCCTTCCGACTGCCCCTGCTTGCAGCTGAATTGAAACGCCTTTGAACGACCAGAATTACCATCATATAGTGTATACTCTTCTCACTCACTCCTGGGTTCTAAAGTCCCACTCGTTACATCCACCCCGGCACTCAAAGGTCACCATCCTAGTGACCTATCTTTCCCACTCCTTGGAAAGTACCACCAGCTGAGTGGTTAGGAGACCAAATCCCATCCATACCAACCAGGTACTACACTACTGATCGAGGCAGGTTAAACGGATTAGAATGATACCCTGCTGTAACACAAGCAGACCGGCAGACCTCTCCCATGCCCTGTTCCTTTTTGACCCCGATACGCCACCACCGCCTCCAACTGCCCTCGTGCATCCTTATAGACTGAGGCCAGATGTTTCTGATGCGCGGTAATCCAATCACCAGCCTCAACCCCAACTGCCTCTTCCTGCTCCATCCCTAAGAGAGCATCAATAGGTAGCTGGGGTTTCTGACCAAACATCAATTCATATAGTGAGTGACCTATCGAGTGATGAACAGTGGTATTGTACGCAAACAATACCTGAGGTAAGTGCACAGGCCACCATCTCTTCTTTTCAGGAGACAGGGTACGCAAGAGATTGTGTAAGGTCCTATTAAATCTTTCGCACTGCCCATTTCCTGTAGGGTGATATGGGCTAGTGCGAGACTTTTCAACCCCATACATCAGTATGAATGCGCCTTGGAACCCCAAATGTATAAAACCACTTCTCCGTCAGCACTCGTACCATAGTACTTGCTTTCTGGTCCGGTGTGGGGTATGCTTGTGTAAACTTAAAAAAGACATCTGTAATCACCAATAGGTTTTCAGACCCATCACTGGCCTGCTCTAATGTTGTAAAATCCAAAGCTAGGACCAACAACGGTTTTGAAGCCATCAGGCTGCCCATAAATGTCCTTACCTTAGGTTGAACCACATTGGCTGCTACACACCGAGCACAATTCTGACACCACTGTTCAATATCTCGATGCATAAATGGCCAATAGCCACATTGTCAAACCAGGCTAGTGGTACGTTCCACGCCTTGGAGCCCATGATTATCATGGAGTCTAGTCAATATTGCTGTTTGTAAAGCCTGGGGCACTAGCAATTGCAAAACCTGCTCACCCCCACCCGGCACCTGGACGGCTTGATACAACACCCCCTCGTTCTCCATGATTCGAGCCCATTGCCTAACTAATTCTATAACAGTGGGGGATTCCTGGATCCTCTCCTTTCCTGTGGGGGCAAAGCCCCTCTGCCAGTAGCGCATAAAAGCACTAATCACAGGATCTATAGATTGCAATTTCCTCAAATCAGCCTTATCCCGATTCAAGACAGCATCTACCACTGATCTTGAAATCGAACAGGGCCAGCTGTGAGGCCCAACGATGTTTTACCGCCCCAAGCTCGCAGTCTGCAGATAACAAAGGGGATTATTGTCCGTAAATACCATGAATGAAGTACCCAAAAGGTATTCACGGAATTTTTCTGTAACAGCCCACTTCAAGGCAAGCAACTCCAATTTCATTGCACTATAATTTAACATATTCTGCTGTCGGTCTCAAACCTCGACTAGTGTATGCAATTAGACGTCGTTGCCCCTCTTGATCCTGAGAGAACACTGCACCTAATCCCAAATTACTAGCATGAACCTCCAACACAAAAGGCTTCAAATAGTCAGTATATCCTAACGGAGCACTAACTAACCTGCCCTTCAATGTCTGTAAAGCCTGTTCATAACTCTCATCCCAATGATCCTGAAAAGAACCATTGGGTTGAACTTGTGTTTTCCTCCGCCCCGGCTGCAGCTTTGCCCCCAGTTTATGTACTGTAAAGGGGCCACATACCTCGCAAACGGTGATAGTATGATGCAAAATCTAAAAATGATGGCAGCTGAACAACCGTTGTTGGAGTCCGCTACTCCTTCAACGCACGGATCTTCTCCGGGTCTGTCGTCACACCAGCTGCAGAAATGACATGTCAAAGATACTTAACTTCGGGTTGAAAAAACTGGCACTTACTAAACTTCTGTTTCAGCCCCTGTTGCTGGAGTCGCTTCAGGACCAGCACCAACCGCTGAAGGTGCTCATGAAACAATGTGGAAAAAACCACCACATCATGTAAATATAGTACTAAAGACTGAAAGCTTTGATCACCAAAAATCCTTTCCATGAAACGCTGAAACGTCCCAGGTGCATTGCACAAACCAAATGGCATTCGATTAAACTCAAAAGTCCAAACGGCGTGCAAAATGCGGTTTTGGCTTTATCTCGCTCAGCAACCGGCACCTGATTATACCCACTGGGAAGATCTAGTGTTGAAAACCATTTGTCTCCAGAAAGAGCATCTAGGGACTCTTTAATCCGAGGCAACGCATATGCATCCCTTCTTGTTTTAGCGTTCAATTGGCGATAATCCACACAAAGGCGTATAGTACCATCCTTCTTCTGGACAACCACAATTGTAGATGAATATGGGCTACAACTAGCATACACTACCCTATGCTCTAACAACCCCTGAATATGAGCCTTCACCAGGTCGTACTGTGATGGGGAGAGGCGCCGATAATGCTACCACACTGGCACATCATCCACCACTGGAATCTCATGTTCAATCAAATTAGTACAACCTATATCTCCTTCTCCAGAACTGAAAATGTCATGGTACCACTCCAACAAGGCTCTAGCCTCCCTCTCTTGCGTCAGGGTCAGATTAGGCTGTCACTTCAGCCAAGCCTTGTACAACCTGAGGCATTGACTCAATAGCATGTATATATGCTACCTGACCACAATAATCCTCTTGCTCCTGGAACCCAATAGGTTGACTAGTCACCTGAACTTCAGCCACATGCAGATCTCCTAACACCATTTTAGGTGCCAACCAAACATCTTGCAGACCTACATTGACTACCGGGACACAAACGTTGCCATCACCCATAGGGAGCAATGCACTAGGAACAAGCAGACCTGAAGGCAATTGATGTCCACAGGGTCCAGCAAAGTAGAAGAAACCATAGGAGCCAGCCCTTGTCGGCACGCTGCTTTCACTAACTTAAGGGACCCAGCAGGGACACACACTGAAGACCCTGGGGGCACCACAACCTTACCCAAAACCCCAGAGTCAGACACCCGATCAAAAGTTTCACAATCTGCCAGCACCTGCTGCCATACTTTACCTGCCATCTGAACAGACGGAGAGTGACACAATGTGGCCCCATGCGCTTGGAAAAGCTCCTCATAGCAACCACTCAGGACATTCATGCCTAAAAGCCCCGGCACAGACTCTTTACGCTGTCTAGCTCCTACATCAATTGGATCTTTCACTACTAACACTCCTCTCTGAGGCAGCACCTTGCCCATAACATCCACGTCCAGTTCCACATAACCCATATAGGGGATGTCTAATCCATTAGCAGCCTTCAACTGCAACCAACTACACGGCTGTATCTGACCCTGAAGCTGGGACTGAAAGTGTCTCTTAAAAAATGTCTCTGTCATAGTCGTCACCATTGACTCAGTGTCCAGAAGAGATGGAACCACTACGTGCCTCCACTACCGGACATTAGCCAATCAACATAGAACACGACACAGATGGTAACGGTAACTTTTGCAGTGAGCCTATATGGCCCCCTCCCAGCACCTGGCTCCCAAAACCGGAGGGCACTAGTTTTCCAATGGCCTTGACGCAATAGCCCCAGCCTCGATACGGTTTTGACCAACGATATCTCTCCTTCCCTGTAACGGTACACATCTTACATTGTACCGCAGCACAAATAATTCAACATGCAAAGTACCTGTGGCCACCATGCAGGCTGAAGATAGGATCCCCCCCTCCCCCCAACTGCCGCAACGGGCAGATATTACTGTGCACCCACTATCAAAACCTTTCTGCGAAGATCACATAAGATCACAATAATTCCAACGCAGTACTGAACGATTCAAACCTGCCGCGGCTTCACTCCTTCCGACTGCCCCTGCTTGCAGCTGAATTGAAACGACTTTGACCGACTGGAATTACCGTTAAATATACTCTCCTCACTCACTCCTGGGTCCTAAAGTCCCACTCGTTACAAATACCTCAGGTTCAACAGACTTACTGTATTCTGTGTAGAACATGAATTCAGAGGAATTTACCATGAAGTTTAATACTGGACAATTCAGTACAAGGCAACTGAGGACTGGGGCCAGCTGGCTTTAATAATGTAGACTGTAGGACATTTTGGCAGCCATCCTGTTTCTGTGCAGGACTGAATGCATAGACAGAGGTGAATGCATAGACAGATACAGGGAAATGCCTCAGATCTGCAAGTTAGCCAGGTATTATCACAACAGCAGACAGTGCTGTCAGACTTTGCATCTTGGTTGGAGTTGGATTTCGGTTCTGGATCTCAGCTCTTAATCTTGGTTCTGCAGCGCTTCACCTCCATGTTTGTTGTGCTACTCCATATGAACCCAGGAGAACAGAGGTATGAGTTTGAGTAAAAGGGCCCCTGTGTTCCTGTGTGCCACACTGAACCTTACAGTGGGAAACCTATCATTGGACAGGCCAGCTGGGAGATACACACACACAGCTTGACTTTTAAACAAATGCAGGGTTATCATTATAAAGTTAATTATAAGCTGTACGAGACACATGAAACTGGATATTCTGCTGGCCTTCCTTAGCTAAATAAGCCCTGACTTTGCCTTTGGGTTTTTCTTGAGAATGGAAGTAATTACTAAAACCTATTTATCCATGGAAACCACTGCCAAAATATTGCTACAAACAAGGTCAGAGCTCACACAGCATTAGAAAGTGTGATGCTGCCTTGCTGTGAGTCTGAGCAGTGTGTTTCTGTGCTGCTATAAACTGCATTTGCTGTGTGAAACACACAGACACTCTTTCAAAGCAGTTTACCATTTTATTTAGTTCTAACCGAGGGGCCTGGTCCTCTAAGGATGGCACTGTAGAATCCGTTTGGACCTTGAAATGATGTTAGGTATATTTCTCCTGTGCTCCCTTGTTTAAACAAGCCCCAACACTGATACCAGGAAAGAACACTCAGCTTTTGTATTGCTCCTGTTCCTTTTACTTTTACTAGCCTCTAGCTAGTATGATGTTAGGGGGGGTCATTTTCAAATGAGTATCAAGTGATCTTTTCATCAGTTTACTCTCAAATTAGTACCAAGTAATTTGTTCATCAGGTTACTATCAAATGACTACCAAGTGATCTCTTCCTTAGTCTTAAATGAATGGATAACTTTTCAAAGATTTCTTGCACAAAATATAATCAACACATTACATGCGGACTTCCTGAAAGTTAGCTGTGGATCTGTTTTTCTTTAGACTGTCGGCCGTTTGCTGGCAGGGATGATCAGGAATTCTCTGTGGCAATGTAAGCGGTGATGTGGTTTCCTGTGCTTGAGCGCTCTCCCTCTTCGCCTCCTACACGCTTCTCACCGGCTCCTAAGTATTTTTGCACATGGCTCAGCCGTCTCTACCTACCAGATGGCTTTTTCATGTGCTGCTCAAAATGCTCCAGAAGGCGTCCCCTGTAACAGCAGATGGGAAGTAAGGCGTGCAATGCAATTGGTTGTCAGCTACCTTGTGTCTCTGACTGGACCTCTCACCCTGCTTGATGTAAACTTTTGTCATAGAAATGTTACACTTCAAGGAGTTATAACTTTACTATAACAGGATAAGGCTTTTGATCCCCCATATATGATGCTGTTTTCACCCTTCAGAGCTCTGATTCATTAAATAACTGCCGTGTCTTGGCAATTCATCACCCAACTTACCATTGATTTCTATGGGCAAGGGTGATGATTATAATGTTTAAGGCTAGTTAACATGACTCGGGGGTGCTGTCTCAATTTTACACTGTGACCTGCCCGCTGGGGCTCTCTGTGATATGTGGTGATATGTGTGGAGAAGGCAGACTTTGGGTTCTTGTAGTGCACACAGTGATGGATCGCTTCCTACTGAGTATTGCTTCCTGACCTCTGCTGGACAATACACCTCCTTGAAATGCAACCCAAAACTCGTTTACTGGGTTTTCAGCTGGGTTTGGTTTAGCTAGGTTTCAAATTTGCCTGGTTAAGGTAAAGTTTGAGATACACTCATCTTTTTTATTATTAACAACATAGAGGCTTTACAAAACACTTAAAAAATTTTTTGAACCTGCTTTCACTTAGATACCTTTCTTACAACAGCAGTGAGGAGGTAGCTGATGTGTGTTGAGTCGTGAACAGAGCTGGTGCCCCCACCGAGTCTTTGCTGACACTCTCCCCATGCATCAACGCTTGGGCTCCCTGTGGTCTTTGAATTAGATTCAGAATAATTAATTTATCACTGACTGTTGACATATGACAAATTCACTTTGGCTGTTGTGCAATACAATCAAGGACAATCAAGAAAATATAATACATAAATGATGTACTGGAATGTTCCATCTCCTCCATTCACATGGTCACATCTGCTCAAATTTAGCTTCACCATTGTAGTTTAATTTGCTGCAAACCACACCATGTGGCCATCGGTCTTCTCTGTGCAACTACTTCATAGGAACTGCTGGAAAATCTGGACTAATCACAAAGCTACACTAGTGGGGTGTGGGTGGTGTCCCCTGCTACTGCAGACAGGACTGAAACCATAAGGGTGCAGCATCAGCCTGATGTGGCTCAGGGCTCCAGCAAACTACACGAATCTGCCCATGTTTTTCATGTGATATTCGATATTTTGTCTCTCTACTAGTGAGCTAAGTGCCCTGACAGAGAAGATCTCTCTCTTCCTCTTGTTCTCTAAACTCTATTTGTCAAATCATTATCTCTGTGGGACACGGGAATTCAGTGGGCAGAATGTTCTGGGCTGTGAAACGTGGCTGCGCTTGCCTTGCATGCAGTATGGCAGACAGGGGAAAGTATGACTATCGCGCTGTCTAGGGAAATAAAGTCCAGCCCTCCACAGATGTGTGCTGTGCTCACTGCGCATTTGGCCTGGAAACTTTCTTTACTCATTCTAATTGCAAATCATTTTCTCCATATAAAAAGACTGCTATTTACACAATGACTTTCCAGAAAGCATGGTGAAAGATTACCATGTGACATTATACTCATGGCCCTGTAATCGCACATCCAGCCCTAGCATTTAATGCTAATAAATGCTTAAAGCTAATAAATATCATAGTCTAAGACAGTTTTTCTCAAACCAGTCCTCTGGGACCCCCAGATAGTCCACATTTTTGCTCTAGCCCAACTCCCAAGGAAGTGGGACAAAGCAAAAATGTGGTCTGTCTGATGGTCCCCCAGGACTGGTTTGAGAAACACTGGTATAAGAGAACTGAGAAATGCAATGGCATTTCCATATCTTCTATAAGGTGCTTATAGAGGAGCACTCGTGATGGGATTGATAGAGGAGCACTTGTGATGGGATTGATTGTGAGGTGAGACATATTAAAGCAGAATCCAAAAGTGAGGGGCTGCCGGTACCCTGTACAGCAGGCATTACTAATGGAGACAGTGAATGTGACTAGTATACAGGCCAGCAGAGCTGGTATGATTCACCCACTTTGTCTCAATCCTGGGGAAGGGCCAAGGGTTTCAAGCAGATCTTCAATGAAGGAGCTGTTAAGATGGCCGACTGCTTCAATCTTCCAGGCAGATTCCAGTTGGAGCATGTTGCCTTTGCTGAGCTCACTGTGGTTCTCACCACGGTGATGATCAGATTGCCAAGATCAGAGTCTGCCTCAGAGTGTCTTGCCCCCAAAATAATGGCCATCTTTTCCCTCTATTGACTTTCCAAAGCTGTTCCTGTTGATGTTCTCTGAACATAGTTGACTTCTGGAATCCCAGCCATAAACTGCACCGGACTGCAGCATTGGATCTCTCCTGTTAGGAAACTGGACTCTCACCCCAGCTCCTTCCTGACCAAAGCCAGCACAACCTTTTGGCTGCCTGAAGGTGCCGGGGTAGCACGCTGGGCTAATGTTACCTTGAGCCTCCTTGATTTCCGTAAGGCATGCTGTTATGAGTTATGGGCAAAGTCCTAGCCATCCATTTCAGAAAAGTGTTTTCCAAGGGTGAAGTGAGGATAAAACAACAACATTACTGAGATTTGAGTTTCAGGCCATCAAGCTGTACTTGGCTTGGTCCTCTAAAGAACAAGCAGAATCCAGAAACATGAGCATAATGTCATTGTTATGTTTCTGTGGTGCACCATGGATGTTCTGTTTACCTAAGCTGAAGTGAAGCAGAAAATGCTGGAGGATGCAGGAGTTAATGAGCTCCATGGCTCTTCTATGCTGAGGTCACCGGGGTCCTGGGAACAGGTATGGTGCTGTTGTTCCTTTAGCACATACACTCACCTAAAGGATTATTAGGAACACCTGTTCAATTTCTCATTAATGCAATTATCTAATCAACCAATCACATGGCAGTTGCTTCAATGCATTTAGGGGTGTGGTCCTGGTCAAGACAATCGCCTGAACTACAAACTGAATGTCAGAATGGGAAAGAAAGGTGATTTAAGCAATTTTGAGTGTGGCATGGTTGTTGGTGCCAGACGGGCCGGTCTGAGTATTTCACAATCTGCTCAGTTACTGGGATTTTCACGCACAACCATTTCTAGGGTTTACAAAGAATGGTGTGCAAAGGGAAAAACATCCAGTATGCGGCAGTCCTGTGGGCGAAAATGCCTTGTTGATGCTAGAGGTCAGTGGAGAATGGGCCGACTGATTCAAGCTGATAGAAGAGCAACTTTGACTGAAATAACCACTCGTTACAACCGAAGTATGCAGCAAAGCATTTGTGAAGCCACAACACGCACAACCTTGAGGTGGATGGGCTACAACAGCAGAAGACCCCACCGGGTACCACTCATCTCCACTACAAATAGGAAAAAGAGGCTACAATTTGCACGAGCTCACCAAAATTGGACAGTTGAAGACTGAAAAATGTTGCCTGGTCTGATGAGTCTCGATGTCTGTTGAGACATTCAAATGGTAGAGTCAGAATTTGGCGTAAACAGAATGAGAACATGGATCCATCATGCCTTGTTACCACTGTGCAGGCTGGTGGTGGTGGTGTAATGGTGTGGGGGATGTTTTCTTGGCACACTTTAGGCCCCTTAGTGCCAATTGGGCATCGTTAAAATGCCACGGCCTACCTGAGCATTGTTTCTGACCATGTCCATCCCTTTATGACCACCATGTACCCATCCTCTGATGGCTACTTCCAGCAGGATAATGCACCATGTCACAAAGCTCGAATCATTTCAAATTGGTTTCTTGAACATGACAATGAGTTCACTGTACTAAAATGGCCCCCACAGTCACCAGATCTCAACCCAATAGAGCATCTTTGGGATGTGGTGGAACGGGAGCTTCGTGCCCTGGATGTGCATCTCACAAATCTCCATCAACTGCAAGATGCTATCCTATCAATATGGGCCAACATTTCTAAAGAATGCTTTCAGCACCTTGTTGAATCAATACCACGTAGAATTAAGGCAGTTCTGAAGGCGAAAGGGGGTCAAACACCGTATTAGTATGGTGTTCCTAATAATCCTTTAGGTGAGTGTATAATATACAGATTACAGCCCATCCACCCATCCATCCATCCATCCATTAATCCATCCATTGTCCAGCATGTTTTACTGATCAGGGTCACAGGAGGTCTGGGTCCTAGCCAAACAGATTGGGGAACAGATTCAATCCCTAACCCTGGAGGTGTGAAGTAGCAGTGCTATTACTGAGCCACAATAATGCAGCTTGTTTATCACCATAAATGCATATTTGCGTCAGGAAAGCAGCTTTTTCTACAATACATTTACTCTATGAAAGTGTGTGTGATGTGTGATTATCTGACTGTATCCCACACTGCAGAACATTGGCACATCAGGAATTCTGGCTCTTTATGGTATGTCATAGCTGAACCGTTCTGGGTCACCTCTAAGAACTGAATTTGGCAAATTAAGAGGCCGTTTCTCATGCATTGTCCAAGATTTTATCCAGATGGCACAGAGCTGCACACAGGAACATCCATCGTGTTAGACAACACGTGTACATCTGTTGAATGTCACGATCGGGATGAAGGCAAGCAGGGAAGAGGAGCCAGGAAGTAGGGTCAAACGTGGATTTATTACGGGAAGCAGGACCGGGGAAGCACGACAACAAACAACAACATCAATGACCGGACTGGGGATACAAACGGGAACGCGGACTAAATACACTGAACTAATGACAACAATCCGAAACAGCTGTAAAACACTGGGATTCCACATGAGGTCAACGAGGGGGCGTGGCACACATTAGGATCGGACGGAGCGAGGTGTGACATTGAACGCGTTTACAATCACGTGTGCTCATGTTGAGGGGGCCCTCACACCCAACATAAGCCATAATCAAATGACTTTATAAAAATATAAATGTACTCCAACACAGCCCAGAGCTGTGTAAGTAAACCATGTCTCTGCAGCTGATTTAACAGCAGTGATCTGCAATTTCTTTGTTTTTAGTGCTGGGCGGTCGGATTCTCAACCATCAATTCAAAAGCGTGGATCCGATTCCTGCTGGAAAAGAGGGGCCTACAGTGAGTCATCTAACAAATATGTGGGCTGAACATGAGAGCCATTTATAAGAGGCTTGTCACAGGACGGGTAGTCTGCAGGCCTTATGGCCTTGACTGTTTTACTACTCAGCAGTGACCGTGTTTCTGTGACCCTGCTGCACTATACATTTTGTTCAGCGGAAAACCCTCTGTATAATCACATCATAGCAGATAGGTACACCATGGCCAAACATATCATAAACCCAGTTTAGCTTGCATGAGATTATCCTGCCTGTCCCTGGGAAGCCATCCCACCCCTCATGTTGTAGCTTCACACATTTTTGCTCTCTTTATTTGGTTCCTTCTGTTGAAGTGTTAATTTCTCAGTTTGGAAACAGAATCAGCGGAGGTACTGTATAAGTATATATGCTGCTAATATAAGCTTTGCAAATGTGAAGGTAAGAAGTGTGATATCCAGAAGACGGTGTGAGGTTAAGATGTGGTGTTACGGCTAGAGCAGAAGGCAGATGCTGTTTTGTGTGGATCATAAACCGCCCTCCATTGAATCTAACAGTTAGAGAGGGGCACTTGTTCACAATGGCAAAATGACAGGGCTCAGCGGTGATCTTAGCTGGTAGAGTGTGAGGGCTTGGCAGTCATCTTTTCAGCTGGCAGTTAGAGGGCTCAGCAGTCATCTTCTCAGCTGATTTTGTTGCTCTGTACTTTGCAGGTCTTTAACTATAGAGAAAGATAGCAGCTGTTTATGGAGGACATTGGAGCATGGCATTCCTTATTAAAGGTGGGACTTATTTCCATTTGTTTGACCTTTGCATGAAGAACTTAGTCATTAATTTTGATTTGACATGGCAAATGACATGATATGAGTGTGGGGATGTGTGGAGGTATACAGGAGGAGCGGACAGGTGTCTGAGGAGCAGGCATGTGCTGACGGACCTGTGTAACCATGATGAACTTTTTGGAGCCGCTGGTCCATAAAACCACCAGAATGTGTTTGGAAAATCCTCCCACTTCTACATTTATGTTGCAAAGAGAGCTCTGAGTTATTCTAAGATGACACCCTGCTTGTAGCTCCTGACTACTACCCTGCTTGTGTAGCCAAAACTCATGTCAGACGGCCCAGAAGCAGCCTGATAGTCTTTCTTTATAGCTCCTTGCTCATTCCAACCCCCCACCCCCCCACCCAACCCCCGTCCCATCCACTTTCCAGTTTCCTCCTAAAAATTACCTTGTTCATCTGTGAATTTTAGAAACTTGTTTATTCAAAACAAGTAATTGCCAGTCAAGAGACTATACTACCATTGCTTAAAGCTAAAAAAATAATTACAGTTAGCTGCAGTGACACTGGGTGGAAGACTAATGCTTGGTAAACATTTTTTTTTATTTTAACTTTCCTCTGGAAAATGAACTGAATGTTTCAAACATGTGGATGTGTGCCAGGCCTGCACAAGTGGTCTCGCATTTTATCCTTGGTCATTAAGACACAGAAACAACAGAAGTATTTTTTTCTTTTCGTCATAAAAATGCCTGCCAACCTATCATATGAATGCTTGCCTGCCTGACATATACTGCTGGGAGGCTTTCCAACCAAAGCCACAGTTCATTAGTAAATATAGTGTCCAGCACTAATACAAAAAGCACAACTTTAAAAGTTTCAGTTCTAAATTCAGAAGTGCAAACAAGGCTAAACAAGTACATTCTACAGGATGTGAGCTGTAAGTCATGGGTGGTTTTAATGCAATGTAAGTAATGTAATGTTTCTTGATTTAATTAGTGACTGGGCTGATACCTGGCAGATTAAATTTAACATAGATAAATGTAAGGTAATCCATGCAGGGAGCAGAAATATAAAGTATAGATATTTTATGGGTTCCACTGAAATAAAGGTAGCTGATTATGAGAAATACCTCGGTGTGTATGTTGATGCTTCCATGTCCCACTCTCGCCAGTGTGGGGAAGCAATTAAAAAGGCCAATAGGATGTTGGGGTATATCTCCAGGTGTGTGGAGTTTAAGTCAAGGGAGGTAATGCTAAGATTATATAATTCCTTGGTGAGACCTCACCTAGAATATTGTGCGCAGGTTTGGTCACCATACCTTAAAAAGGACATTGATGCCATGGAAAAGGTTCAACGTAGGGCTACAAGAATGATTACAGGTCTTAGAGGAATGTCTTATGAGGAGAGGTTAGCTGACCTGAATCTGTTCAGCCTCACGCAAAGGAGATTAAGGGGGGACAGGTCTTGATGCTGTTCAGCCAAATGGTTACTTTAATATTAGATTAAATACTAGAACTTGTGGCCATACGTGGAAATTAGCAGGAAAACATTTTAAACTGAATTTCAGAAAACACTTCTTTACACAGCGTGTAGTTAGAGTATGGAATAGTCTTCCTGCTAGTGTAGTGCAAGCTAAAACCCTGGGTTCCTTTAAATCAGAGCTAGATAAGATTTTAACAACTCTGAGCTATTAGTTAAGTTCTCCCCAAATGAGCTTGATGGGCTGAATGGCCTCCTCTTGTTTGTAAAATTCTTATGTTCTTATGTCATGTAAAGACTCACTGGCAGGTTAATTTAAAAGGCAGATCTTTCACTGAAATATGTGGCTAGCATACATTAAATGTTCAGCGCAATCTGTATTGTCACGCTCGCAAGCTGGCGAGCCGGGAAGCAGGCGAACAGAGCCGAACTTACGGGCAAAAAGGGTTTAATCTGGGCAGAATGACGACAAACATCCAACATGACATTACACCACAATGACTGATCTGGGGAAGACTGACTGAGACTCGGACTACATACACAAGACTAGGCAGAAGGAACAGGCAACAGGTGAGTACAATCAGGGATTAACACGAGGTAACAAGGTGGGCGTGACACACACGAGGATCGGACGGAGCTGGGCGTGACATGTATAGTCAATGCAGTATTCTGTGCAATTTGTAATTCAGTGCAATATTCAGGGAAATTTGTATATTTTTTATATTTTATTACTCTTTTTATGCATCACATTGAGTCAAATAGCATTTTTCAATTTTGTTGTCCAAGTGACAATGACAATGAAGATTATCTTTATCTTTAAATGTAGCACCTTGGCTGCCATGTTCAGGACATGCTGTGTTGGGTCACTCCTCACCTTGTCAATCTGCAGTCGGCTTATTCATCAGGCAGTAATAAATGCAGTTACAGTGAGACAGTACTCTGCAGTATGCTGTTCAATGACTTGAAGCAATGATTAGAACACCAAAGACTTGAAGCTATGGAGCAGAGAATAATAGCTTGGTCAAAGTTTGTTAATCGCTGTGCTTTTTGCTGGCCGGCCGAAGTAACTGCCCATCTATAAACATCTGTAAAGTTACACCACAGAGTCTCTCAGTGCTATGTATGCACTCTGCGCTCTGTAGGAATTCATAGTTAATGCCTGCATAGATGAAAGGTAATTATGAGGAAGTTGTTTTGTAACACCTGTGAAAAGAAGGTTCCAGATTATTTGCTTAAACATCAATGAATGCATCAGTTTTAAAAATGCCGTGGTTTAACGTTGTGTTGATAGACTTCAGAGGCCCCCCATAAAGAGATAATGTGTGCCCCTGATCTATGAACTACGGGGGCCGATAGGACACCCCCAAAGGAAAGGGCCTTTGGCTCTGTACAGTGTCACTGTAGTATCTCCTAATCTGCTTCCTGTAAGGAGAAGCTGGGGTCTGTTTCTCTCAAACAGACCCCACCCTATTGTACTTATAAAGCAAAGACACACTGAACAGGCACATAGCTTGCAGCTTTTTACAATATACTTTTTGTTTCAACCATTTTTACTTTAGCAACATGACTGACGCATAAGCAACCTCTTTATAAATTTTGGTTTTTATTGTAATTTTCTATTATTTGGAAACAGGCAGCTGCTACGGACAACCCCTGTCATGTGTCCCACTGGTACTGTCATGTCCTGAGGTATTTATTTAGGACCAGCTGCTTTTGAGCTTTTTTTTCTTCCAGGGGTGGGACCCCCCTCCCCTGAGTAAAGGCAGGAGCTTGGGGAGTGTGGCCCCTCTGATTCCAGTTCATGCTCCTTCTCCATTTTGTTCTCTGTTTACTTTAGCTACTCTGTTAAAATGCACTGCTGAACATAACACTCATTCCCTCACTCTGCTCTTTATATGTACCATTCTCCTCCCCCATCTGTCATATAAACAAGCTGCTGATGAGTCATGTCTCATGGAAGGAGGTGATGGAGAGTCAGCCTCTTCCAGTGTGTTACAGTGACCCCTGTGGGTAGCTGCGGTTGTGCCACTCCCAGCCTCGTGTAATCTAGGCTTCAGTCCTATGACTTTGTTCTGGGCATTTGTATGGATAAGCCTCTGTGCATATGAAGGTAGCCATTTCAAGGCCAACCTTGGCAGAATAGTGACATATATGGGCCGTTAAGGCCCTTAACCTCCAGCTCCATGGGTGCCACTACGGGTGGCTGCCCTTTGCTGCCAAACTTTGTCTCACCTACATACATGTCAAAGTGTGTCAGCGTAGCCATTTCAGAACCTCTGCTAAAATCACCCCAGTATTTGCAGCAACCATCCAGTGTAGCCATGTATTTTTAGACTTGGCCACTAGCACACCCCATACAACTAGTCAATCTGTGACTGACTTTTGAAACCAATTTATTTAATTATTTAATTGAGCTGTTGGTGAAATTTAACAAACTCATGGAATGGCTGGGGTGCCCCTGAGGAGAGGTTTGGGAACTGAAGCGGTGTTCATCTAGCCATCCAACAAGATATCAGTAACTTTTTAGAAAACAGAAAAAAATATTACTAGTTTTTATTGTTACTCTTAATTTGCATATGTTCTAATGTTAAATTGTGCCAATACACATACTGGCATACAAATATACACACATACATATATATATACACACACATATATATGTATATATATATGTGTGTGTATATATATATATGTGTGTGTATATATATATATGTATGTGTGTATATATATATATATATATATATATATTTGTATGCCAGTATGTGTATTGAATTTATAATATTTGTGTTTTCAGACACCTGTCATTAATGCTGACACATCTTCATGTATGTAGCATGTGCCTAAGTTTAATTTAAACCAGCAGCACTGATAATCTGTAAATCAACCATTTCTACATAAATTTATAGTAAATAGATCATGTTTATGATGCTAGGGCTCCCTCTAGTTGCAGTGTTAACACTTTCGATGTTACTGGTGAATATTCAGGTGAAAATAGCTAACATTTTCTGTTATGCTATTTAATTTTGATCAAAGAAAATAAAAAACATTCCTGTGCTTCTATGCTGCTGTCCTCTGTGTGTTCAGGGCTCACCGGTGACACCATGTCACACAGAGTGCTCCTGGGAGTCCGATGGCTTTGGTAACAAGCAGCTCGACAGGATTCCGTGTGGCAGACACAATGTCCCCTAGCTTGGTATCGCTTTCACGGTCATTTTATTATTTATCATGTTCAGAACAGAAGGATGAGTGGAGCTGGTGGGGGCTCAGTGACACTTCGACACTTTGTGGGACCACTGAGCGGGTCTCCCTTACACTGTCGTGGGCCCAGGGACATTCCGGCACTTTCTGGGACTGCTGCCGGCTCTCCCTCACACTGCTGGGGGCTCAGTGGCATTCCAGCGCTTTCCATGACTGCTGCCAGCTCTCCCTTCCAACAGTGGGATGTTTGCTGCCGCCACCAAGAACTTTGTGAAACAGGTCGGAGACACAGGCCAGCTGATCCCTGTGCCCAGTCTGAGCGAGGCCGATCGCTACCAGCCACTCAGCCTGGTCACCAAGAGGAAGAGGATGCATTTCTGGAAGAAGACCAAATATGCGCCCACCCCATTCTCTTTAAAAGACATTCTGGTGGGGGACAAGGAGATAATGGCAGGTACTGTGCTGTGTGTGTGTGTGTGTGTTTGTGTTTGTACCCAGGGGTTTGGTTGTGGTATGCGGGAAATAATTGCTTCGTGGTTGCATATAGCTTAGCTAGCAGATCAGTAGATCAGTCAATTTATCATTGCTACCTTGCTGGTTAGCAGAACATGCAGGTTCAGCTTCTCCTAAATTAGGAATGCATTTATTAAATTATTGATGTGTGACTGTTTGTAGCCAACAGGGGGGCCCCAAACCTCAGGGGGCCCATGCAAATTTGTGGTTTGGGTGGTGATAAACTGCTTTGCTGTGTGTACTTAAGTATCAAAATGGTGAGCATTCATATTACTTTCAGAGGAAATATTTATCCCTGTACATTTCATTATAATATAGTGAGACAGTGAAGCTAAACCACATACAGTAGTATGCATAACCACACTCTCTTTGACACACAGGGGTCTCCTCCTATCAGCTGCTTAACTATGAAGACAAGTCTGATGTGTCCCTGGATGGCCGGCTGAGGAACCACCTGATCAGCGATGTTGGGGTTAACATCAGCGGATCAGACTCTGTGGCAGTTAAAGCCTCCTTTGGGATTGTCACGAAGCATGAAGTGGAGGTTCCGACGCTGCTCAGGGAGCTTGGCTCCAGGTACTCCGTGCCTCCTCTAGTCACAGCCACCACGTGACATGACCTTTTGTAGTATCCAAGGTCTTGGGAGGGGGCATCAATTTGCAAGCTGACCATGTTGTGAAAGTGGAATAACTCTGCATAATTGAAGGACTGGGATTTTCCAACATAATGAACACTAAGACCTACTCCTACAAAGAAAATAATCTGGGGGACTATGTGTTTGATTCAAAATTGAAGATCTTTATTTGTCACATGCACAAAAATAGTGGTACACCAGCTGTAAAATGAAATTGCCACTATAGACTGTTCAATAAACAAGGTACAAGGACAACAAAATTAAATAATGTAAGTTAACAAAATAACTACTAAAATACAGAAATATATAAAAGTATAAAAGTAAAGATAAAGTTATAAATAGGAGAAAATATTTAAAGTGCAAGTTGCAGTTTCACGCTTTTTTAGTTTTTAAATAGGTGGTATTAATGATCCTAATGGCCTGCTCAGCCGCTCAGTCCAGACCATAAGGCACAGCCACGGGAACAGTTTATAGCTTGGGAGGTGTATCTGATAATGCAGATTATGGCGGACCTACTTTGTTGGATGCAGATGTCCTGCACAGTGGGCAGTGTTGTCTTGGTGATTCACTTGGTGCACCACACTGCCCTCTGCAGGGATCTCCCCTCCCCTCCCCAGATCCCCACCAATTCAAACACTTGACCTTTTCTTTGTACTGCATGGGTGCTGGTGCGTAAAGGCTCACAGCAGTAATTGAGTTCATGTCAGTTGCCCAAAATGTGTAACCTCTTCAAATGCAAATGTTTCACTTCAGGAAAGTGGATCTAGACCACTGTCTTATCCGCCAATCAAAGGAGAGTGGGCGGGCCATTCTGTGTGTCGTCATGGAGAGCATCCGCACGACTCGACAGTGTTCCCTCACTGTGCATGCGGGAATGCGGGGGAAGACTATGAGGGTGACTACTCACAAACACTGAGCAAGTTTCCACTTCCTGCTGCCACCTGTGATTGGTTGGTTACATTTCTTGCATCAGTTTCAGATTGATGATGACCGCAAACCAAAGGGCCGTGATAAGGCCATAGTGATACCAGCACATACAACAATCGCATACAGCATATTTGAGCTTTTTGTAAGACTGGACGGGACACTGGGTAAGCATTTCCTGGACAAGCTGTGTACACATACTATTCTCTATGAATTACCTACAGGGTACTCAAATCTATAACCAAAAATACACAGCATGATATGATGTGCCAAGTAACTAGACAGCTAATGGACATGCAATCACACAGATGTTTTTGTCCCATATGCCGTGTTGTTAAGACCTTTGCGTAACATCCGAGTCCCCTGGTGGCTTTGAGAAGGAGCAAATTCGAGAGCAGCTGGGTGGCTTCATCAGCCGCCTGTCCTTTGGACGCCTGAGAAGGTTCTTCTCAGGCATGGTGTACGGAAACCCCTTCAGAGCAGGTCGGGCCCAGAAACCACTTCTCATGTTTGACTGTTTACGGACTGACTGTTTGTCTTGATGAGGGAAAATGACAGCCATTTTCTCCTCATGTCAAGATGACAGGACATTTGTGGAGGTAGCCCACTCTGACATGTACATGGAGGACCTTGTGGCAGACTACTATGAGAAGGCGGCGAGCATGACAGACATCTCCACAGGCTACCTACGGGAAGGCTCTCACACCCGCATCAACCTGCTAAACCACAACATCCCCAAGGGCCCATGTGCGCTCTGTGGCATGGGCCAGCAACGGCGGGAGACTGTCTATGGCTGCCTTGAGTGCTCCTCCGATGGACAGAAATACATCCGATTGCACGTGGTGCCCTGTTTTGACCTGTGGCACAAGACCACCAGGTGAATACAGGGTATTGCCTCAGCTCTACTGAGTGACAGCCACTGGGTGATGCTGACAAAGCAGGCTTCTGTAAAACACAGTTACGAGAAGCTTGAGGTGCACCGGAGTTCAGTGCTGCAGACAGGTTGGTGCTAATTAGCTTCCAGATGGTCTCCATGGTGGTCTGCATAATTCAGTCAGACCTAGCAACGCAAGCCAGTGAAGCATTTTATATGTCACATTTAGTGAACCCCAATAAAGATTTTTCACATTCTGTTTCTCATTAAATTCCTGGGTTTTAAAGCAAAAAAAACGATTTATTTATGTACAAAAGTCTATTTATCAGTCATGGATTTTGGAACTCCAAAATACAGTTCAGATGCTCTTTAAAACGAGAACCACATGATAAAACTCCATTACATACAACATTACATAACCCCTTTGTGATACATGAACAACAACAAAAAATAACTAAATGAACCAAAGAGAAAAAATGTGTTGGCATTTATTTGTTGAGGTATTGAGCTTTGGGGCAGTTTTTGTTAGAAAATCATCATGTGCCTCGGGCTAGGGGAGACTCAGAGGATGCTAGAATTCGTCATGCTGGTAAACATTGTACTCCTTTGCAGATATCTCTCCATCTCCATCATGATCACTCTTGCGAAATAAATCAGCAATAATAGCATCATAAAATTTTTCTTCTTGCTGTCTGCCGTCCTTCTCGTAACTTTGCTTTAAGTGCTTCCTCACCTGTCAGTAAATGGCATGATTAGAACAGGCCTGCGGAGATAAATTTCCGTCACACCACAGGCTGATCTGTACACGAAGCACAACTTACAGCCAGAAACACAGTACCTCATCTTTACTGAGGCTCCTGTCCATGTCCACGTCTATTTCCATGAAGCCCTCCTTGCTGCGCGGTCCTCTGGACACAGAATAAACCTCCACTTCAAATATCACTGTGGCGTTTGGGGGAATCAACGGGTCTGATAGCATGGGGATTGAGAAGAAGCAGTAAATATCCGCAAGCAATAACTGCTGCAGGTTGAAGGGTCACACACAACATATGACTGTGTGCTACAGCGCTGCTATCAAGATGACCCAATACTCATTCATCAGTTTAACATGCATCCATTCACCGCTCCCTCATCTATATAAGTTTAATGTAGACAAAAAAGAAAGATAGGAACCTTTGGCTTTTTGAACAAGGACACTTAAACATGTTTTAGGATATTAAATATTTGTTTTTTTATCCTGATTGTTAACAAATGTGGAAGAATAGCAAAACAAACACTTGTTGGATAACACACATGACGAACTGATGCAGTAACTTGGTGTTTCAGAGGCCTGTATCACAAAGCAGAATTTCTTGCTTAGCTGGATAACTGGCTGGATTTAGGATTCAAAGGTTTTTATTTGTCACATGCAAGGTATACAGTCCAACTGTAACCTACAATGAAATCAAAGGTGGCCAACTCTGTCATAATAAAAAGAATGAAAGGCAGTAAAATAAAGTTATGGTACAATAAATATGTTATAAATAAGGAACAGTAAAGTTATATATGTAATAACAGAAAAGGAAAAACAGATATGTGTAACATTTCCAAAAAACGTACATGGTACATGAGTAAGGAGTGAGTGTTTAATTAGTGTTAAGTAGTATAATGGCCTAAAGATAGAAGCCCCTTGTGAAACTCTTAGTTCTCACTGAGTGACAGCAGAAGCACTTTCCAGACCTTAGTGGCAGTTGTTTGGGTGGGTCGTGTCCCTGCTGATTTTGGCTGATCTGCTTCAGTATCATCTGAGGTATATGTCCTGCAGGGAGGGCAGATCAGCCCTGCTGATGCTTTCAGCTGAATATGCCACCTTCTGCTCTCAACAGAAAGCTGATTATTTTATCTGAACTGTGTTTGGTCACAATTGTGCATGTACAAGCAGTCCAGCCGTGGGCTCAGAACACAGCCTTGTGGGGTGCCAGTACTCAAGGTAATAGTCTGCGCCAAATGTAAGTAAATGAAGTCCATTTAAACTAGGGTACTTTAAATCTGACAAGTTATCCGGCTAAGCAAGAATGAGTTTACTTGAGTCTGTGTATGATAATGCCCACTGAAGCGTGGTCTCGCAGAACAAAAAAAAATGATCAGAGCCATTATCAGAGGATTGCCATGGAAACAGACACCAAAAAGAGTACTGCTCCCTGCTTTGGCACAGTAGGAAATGGAAATATTAACATCTGCATATGCAGAGTATGAATTAATTGTAAAGAAAAAGAAACAGCAAAGGAGAGACAGAGAGACGACGTGGCAAAAAACTACAACTATGTCAACAAGTAGATCACTATAATTTTAAGATTCATCAGACCAAAGTGGTCAAAAACAATATCTAATATAATGGATGAAATATTTTAGATGAATGGTTCATTCTATGTACATTGTGTTTCATATATATACGGGAATATATTTAATGTAGTTGCAATTCATTTGGAACCAAAAGTTCTTAGCAGCAATTTAGAAACATAATTCAAAATGGTAGGAATATTATTGTGTATTTGTAATTAATCCCAGAATATGTAACATATATAACTGTAGACTGTGGCTGATGGTTAATATTCATTATTATATAATGATGGGTGGATAGATGGATGGATGGATGGAATGGGGGGAGGCGTTGGTGATGTTTGTCCTCCAGTACTTTTAACAAAATCAACATTGACTTTTACATGCAATCACTGCAACGCATACGTGTATGCCAGAATAAGCAAAAATACTAATAAGTATTGTCTATTCATCTTTATTAAATTACCACTAGTACTGAGAACTTCATATATTTTGTCCTTGTAGCTGCTAAATACCAGGGTTGGACCTATTCCAGAATGCATTCATCAATTCCAATCAAAATCAGGAAATGGAGTTGGGAATTGAAAAAAACTACGAGGAACAGAATTGGAATTCAATTCAAATTTCAAGGAGTTCCATTTCCTGATTTAGATTGGAATTGATGAATGCATTCCACTAAGTACACTTATTATTAAAGCCATAAAGTTGTCTGGCTGCTACCTTAAAATGTCCACTGAATAAATGTTTGAGAAAATGTTTAGGCTAAAATCTGGGATATTCTATGCTGATCAATGGTGCCAGTGTGTTTGTGTGTGTTTGCGCACATTTGGCTTGTTGGGACCAGTGTTATTATCATAAACTAAAACTAAATTGAAAACAAACACTAAATAAAAGAAAATAATTTGTGAGCCGAAATAATGAAAACTATATTTACAAAAAAAAGTGTGTCAGACTTTAATCAGCAAAAAAGCGGTGCCACATCACCAATATCTTTTTACCTTGTTTAGCCACAATATCTCCTGTTTTAGAAGATGATGTGGTTGCTGAACTGTCCCTTTCTTGACTCCAGTTCTTATCTCTTCCATGATTTACCAAAACAGTTGCAAGTGGCGTGCTCTGTTAACTGAATTTAATAAGTATACGCCAAATTTATACAGATTATTAACTGCTGGGTGTCACAATACGCATCTCATTAATATTTTAGACATACTACTAATTTGCTTATCAAATTGTGAGCGGAAAATAATGTCTGCATAGTGCCCATAAGCTGGCGTCCATTATCTAAATCCCTGCAATAGTTTGTTGTTGTCAAAATAAAATTAACTTAAGTTAACAGTCTATTTGATCTTCTGGGGAATTAATCATTTATATAAATCGACCAATTGGTAAAATAGTCGACAGATTAATCCAGTCATTAGTGGCAGTCATCATCTCCAGCTGAAGCATATTACTATGAAAAGAATTTTTTTTAAAAACTGACGTGCTGTAATACCAGTTAAAAGTTCATTTTGTGGTTGTCAAAAGATGGATGATTCTTAATTCCTTTGAAATGACCAAGAAGTTTGTGTGTGCCATTTTTATGTGCAGGCAATAAAGGATCTCAATTTAAGCTATGAATAGAAAAGTTATGTACCCTGTGCAGATTTGTCATTTCCTATAAATCCACGAGTCATGCACAGAGCCTGGCCATTTTACTCGGACATTGAAGCTCATTTGCATGATCTTAACAGTGGACACAGGCAGGCCTTAAGTTACAATACACTGGGAAATAGAACTTTGAAATGAAATATAGTGTTCTGACACTACCTGCACATTAATGCTGTTTAAAGGTTACCTGCTCACATAATATCCTTCATTTACTAGTTCATTACAGTAATGGGAATGCAAATTCCACTTAGGCATTCAGTTGTATTAGTGAATGCTGCAATATTTAGACACACATGTATTCATTGTCATGAATCCTTCAGTACTGTCACCAATAAACAATTCTGTAATAAATTACAAACCTGCAACTTACTGGAACTATCCTGTAGATCAGCGGTCACTAACAGGCGGATCGCGGTCCGGACCCAGAAGCTGTCCCATACGCAGTGGTGGAATGTAACAAAGTATTTATACTTCGTTACTGTACTTAAGTACATTTTTATGTATCTGTACTTTACTTAAGTAAAAATAATAATGCATACTTTTTATTTTACTCCATTACATTTTGCGGCAATTATCTGTACTTTCTACTCCACTACATTTCTACAATTTATGCCGTTACTCGTTGCATTTTCTGAACGTGATTTCCTCAAAATCTTGCATGAAAAAATAGTTAGCCTATTGCGTTCTGGCGTTGTTTGCCATTTCCTACCAATCAGGTGGCTTTATTAGCTCCAATGATGGCAGAGCGCGCGTCAATTGGCAGCAGGAGCTGGTAGACTGGCTGGATTTCAAGAAGACGAGACGTTCAACATGGCGTCACACCACCACTAGTGTTTGGTTACTGTTGTGTTTCCCTTTTACTGCTCTTAACAGATGTGTTGAATAGTTTTGCAAGTACATAAATGATTTAAAGATGTATCATGTCCTGATTGGTTTATGTTAATGGTATATTAGTGGGTAATACCTAGTAGATAACTTGTCATCCACATAATTCTAAGTTAGGGTACACACAGTATTGCAGAGTATTGCAATAAGCACACCCAGTTTTCCAATACACATATACTGTATAGTTGCTAGTAATTATTACGAGCAATGACATCGGTAGAGGCGTAAGTTAGTATATCTACTATTCTTTTACAAAATGGCACACCCGAGACGTTGAGACAAACCATTGTGTGAGTACTTTTACTTAAAAAATACTTTAAAGTAAATTTAAAAGTAATTACTTAGTACTTTCACTTAAGTAAGATTGTTGATGTAGCACTTCTACTTTTACTTGAGTACATATTTTGCAGGATATTTGTACTTTTACTTAAGTACTAAGCTTCAGTACTTCTTCCACCACTGCCCATACGGACCCGGACCCACAGCCAAAACATTTAGTTATTATTTAAAACCTGACGGTTTTTTATTTTAACCGGCGCAGCGTTTGTAGTCTTTTCGGTAGTGGTTTAGCAGTAGAACCGCCGTTTCCCACGCCAATGAACGCGAAACGCCTTTGACCGCCAAGCAAGACGTATAGTTCGGCGTATGCAGCCCTTTGTCTGCGCTAATGTGCCTTTCATGTTATTAGCAGCAGCGAAGCTAACACCCGCAAACTAAAAGCGTAATGTTTCTAACAGAGTGGCTGCACTCTCCTGAAATTGTAAAGCTGAAAAGTTTTCAAATACAATATGTATTATATAACACGTTGGATAAATAGACGTAGCTAGTTTATTGTTGATTTCATGTTCGTTGAAGTTTCTGCATTTTAACATATGTATAAAGTAATGTTATCTGTTATATAAATAAACTCATGTGAAACAAAAAATGCACGTTTTCAGGGTTGCCAAATCTCAAGCATCTGGCATGACACTCAGGCTTTCAGACTCATGCTGGACATCTTACAGCAAATCTATATTATTCCATTATAAAACCTAAAATTAGCTACGTCAAAAGTGTATTTACATCGTTAAATACAAAAGCAGACTATTTACAAGGTAAGAACTGTTACATGTGTGCAGACATCTCGAATTGAAAATCTCACTCCAGCCAGCTGGCATAAGTTCTATGTCACGTGACAATAAATGTCAAAACGTTTTTGAATTGTACTGAATTAATTTTATTTGACAGTCAGGTACTGATTACATACAATGTTGATGCAACTAATAGGCTACTTAAATATATATCACACTATTAAATAGTTATACATTATAATCTTCCGGACATTTGCTTCAAGATTTTTTCTCTAACTGGACCTCTTTAAATTTTAGTTGAATACCCCTGCTGTAGATTTTGAGTGCTCAACATAAACAGGGTAGCCAACTCTCACGCATCTGGCGTGACACCCAGGGGGTGATCCAAGTGGAACGTTCAGCTATTTAATAAATCATGTACTGGGATAAGAAAAGGTACCATAAGCGAAGATATTCACCAGAGAATACCTGATTGTCTAGCTCGAGAAAAAAATTCCGCTCCTATGTCGACCGTAGCTTGGCGCAAATGCCAGATGAAATCGTGCATAAACACAAGCTAACTTCACCATGTAACTTAAGTTATTCCCTATTATGTCAATCGCGTTGGAGCAAATTCTTAGGTCCCATGTGTGAAGGTATTTCAATGAAATACATACCTTTGCCCTTCTCACCGTAAGCCAGCGACGGAGGGATGGTGATTTTGCGTTTCTCCCCTGCACACATGCCCATCATACCCATGTCAAGGCCTCTGATGATCTGTCCGACTCCGAGGATGAACCACTGGGGATGGCCAGCTTTATCCGACCGGCTGCAAAACATCATGGAAATGCAAAAGGCATGTAAGAGCGGCAGGTTGTTATTTAATAAATCACATTATGTCATCGAGTGTCCTCTCTGCTCTCCACTCGCCTGCAGTAAAATTTGGTCCCGTCCTGCGCCAGGTATCCGTCATAATGCGCATTCATCAGGTCGCCTCTGCGGCTTTTCCGTGTACAGTCCTCGGGTATGAAAAGCACCTCGATCTGAACCTCGTCCAAGCCCCCGCCGGCGGCTGCGGGATCCCCCCAGGAGCTGCAGAGCTGCAGGTACAGAAAGAGACACATGAACACGGCCATCACGACGACGCCAGCGTGGCAAGGAATGACGTGTGGCCTCAGATCCAGCCCCCCCGGCACTGAGCAAAACGCCCAGTCGCACTGACACATCACTGAACGGTTAACACTAACATTCCCGAACAAACTTTTTGCTGATGTATTTTGGAAGATAACATTCCTGTTAATATTCATTGGCGTACACAAATTAAAGTTTGTTTTTAGATCACCGCATTTTGTTTTTAATGATAACCGCAGGTTTCAGCCTATATTCATATATATACTATAGCACAAAACAACACTAAATCATACCCATTAATTGATAGTCTCCCTGCACTTCATGTAGAAAATTTAAAACCTCGTTTTTCATGAGATAGTTAGATTTTTTTCTCCGGCGCTGCAAAACGTTGTGACGCGTCACCATGTCACACGGTACAAAAACCTTGCAAGAGCAAGACGACTATGGCAAGCCGTTTTAACATTTAATCAAGTCACACTCCTATCCCGTAATTACATTTTAGATATACATAATATAATTTCTCCTAGTCAAAATTATATTCGTACTAGTCAGAATGGCAATTACAGATATCCTATGGCAAGCCGTTTTAACATTTAATCAAGTCACACTCCTATCCGTAATTACATTTTAGATATACATAATATAATTTCTCCTAGTCAAAATTATATTCGTACTAGTCAGAATGGCAATTACAGATATCCACAATTGCATTCTTACTAGTAGAAAATGTATTTCAAGATATCTAAAACTTTATTTCTCCTAGTCATAATGCTATTTAAGATATCTTTAAATCTTTACAAAGTATAAGTGGCCGTTTTGACATTTAATCGCTAGACTGGATACGCATTGCAGATATCCGTAATTCAATTCTTCCTAGTCAAAAAGAGCATTTCAGATATCCACAATGACATTTTTCCTATCCACAATTGTCATTTCAGATATCCACAACGTCATTCTTCCTAGGAGAAATTACGTCACTTTTGCCATTCATGTCTATTGGGCTTTCAATTTCAGATATCCACAACTACATTTCAGATATCTAGAATTAACATTCTGGATATCCGAAATTGAATTCTTACTAGGAAAAACTCCCATTTCAGATATCTACAATCCAATTGTTACTAGTCATAATTTCAATTTCAGATATCCACAATTACATTTTAGATATCTAGAATTAACATTCTGGATATCCGAAATTGAATTCTTACTAGGAAAAATGACGTGTATTCCGCCAGTATGTTTCCCTGTCGTCGTCATTTCAGATATCTAGAATGGCGGTGCGACGTACATCCGGTAAAAATATATAAAAATATAAGCCAGCTAAATAATTGATGTCATCCATACTGTCGCTATGACAGTTCTCTATAAAACTCCTTATTACAAATAAATTAATAACTACATACGTTTTAATAGAAAGCTAATAACTTGCACGGTAAAATATAAAACGTTCTTTGTTTCACGTTGCTGAATAGCCTATATAGTTTTTGCTGTTAATGCAGCAGAACAGAAAGTGATCAGCATGATACGTTTAGCTGATCTGCACTGTTCAGCACAAATACAGACTCCAGTGGAATTAAATCAGTATTAGCTGGATTTACTAGTTTTGCTCCAGTTTCATTTTTGATTTGGTCACCTAGAGGGTCTGCTGATAGACACAGATATATACAGTATAGCACAAGTGGCGTGTTGAGGGGCTGTCAGCTGTTCGCAGTCAGTGCAGTCCCATGCAGACCAAAATTATGCATTTTGTGAATGAATGACCGTCCCAGGTCATTCATTCACAAAATGCATAATTTTGACCAGAGCATGTAAGTGGAGCTTATCGCTCACGGACCTGTACGCTCTTCCAGCTCCCCCCACTCACAGCCACTTCGCTCATTATCGCCCCCCTCTCGGGCCAATTTTAATCCCGCTCCAAGGAAATCGCTCACCGCTGTCTCCAAGAACGAACGTTTTAGCCTTAACTTTAGCCTGTCATCAAAGTAAATGAGCAGTCAAATCCACATTCAAGTAGAAATGGTTTATTTCTAGGTCAGTCCTGCTTCATACACAGCGTGTGAGCTGGTCTGGGACAGTTCCGGTATACGAAAGTGGAGCGAGGTGACGCTAATTGTGGATAGTCAATGGACCCATTTTATGTTAAAACGGCGTCCTATCTACTCGTTAATAGATATCCACAATACAATTGTAGAAATCTGCAATTGCATTGTTCCTAGGCGTAATTCTAATTGTAGATATCTGCAATTGCATTTTTACTAGTCATAATGCGAATTGTGGATATATGTAATAATTTTTACTATTCACAATGTATTTTTGGATATTCAAAATTACATTATATATATCTGGAATGTTTTTTTTCCTTTCGGATGTCTGAAATTACAATTATGACTAGTAACAATTGGATTGTAGATATCTGAAATGGGAGTTTTTACTATCAGGAATTCAATTTCGGATATCCAGAATGAACATTCTGGATATCTGAAATGTAATTGCGGATATCTGAAATTGAAAGCCCAATAGACATGAATGGCAAAAGTGACGTTATTTCTCCTAGGAAGAATGACGTTGTGGATATCTGAAATGACAATTGTGGATAGGAAGAATGTCATTGTGGATATCTGAAATGTTCTTTTTGACTAGGAAGAATTGAATTACGGATATCTGCAATACATATCCAGTCTAGCGATTAAATGTTAAAACGGCTACTTATGCTTTGTAAAGATTTAAAGATATCTTAAACGGAATTGTGACTAGGAGAAATAAAGTTTTAGATATCTTGAAATACATTTTCTAATAGTAAGAATGTAATTGTGGATATCTGCAACTGCCATTCTGACCAGTAAGAATATAATTTTGACTAGGAGAAATGATATTCTGTATATCTAAAATGTAATTGTGGATAGTAAATGGATCGTTTTTATGTTAAAACGGCGTCTTATCTACTCTTCAACAGATATCCACAATACAATTGTAGATATCTGCAATTGCATTGTTCCTAGGCGTAATTCTAATTGTAGATATCTGAAATTGCATTTTTACTAGTCATAATATGAATTCTGGATATCCGTAAAGACATTTTTACTAGTCACAATGTATTTCGGATATTCGAAATTGCATTCTGGATATCTAAAATGGTGGTATCCTTTCGGATATCTGAAATTAAAATTATGACTAGTAACAATTGGATTGTAGATATCTGAAATGGGAGTTTTTCCTAGTAAGAATTCAATTTCGGATATCCAGAATGTTAATTCTAGATATCTGAAATGTAATTGTGGATATCTGAAATTGAAAGCCCAATAGACATGAATGGCAAAAGTGACGTAGTTTCTCCTAGGAAGAATGACGTTGTGGATATCTGAAATGACAATTGTGGATAGGAAGAATGTCATTGTGGATATCTGAAATGCTCTTTTTGACTAGGAAGAATTGAATTAGAGATATCTGCAATGCATATCCAGTCTAGCGATTAAATGTTAAAACGGCTTGCCATAGTCGACTTAAGACAGATCGTACAGCACCTCTTAGCCGGCTGAACAAACTGGAACAGCCTCCGTGGCGACACAACTTTGCCCTTATTGGCTGAAGAACGTGACGTTTGTATCCCTGGAAGTTCCGATGCGTTATCTGCTATTTCTCCGGAATATCACGTAAAGCAGTGAGAACTGGTTTTCAGTTAATTTACCTAGTAAAATAAAGTTTAAATAAATTACATAAATGCTCTAATAGTACACGTAAGGTAGTGGTTTATATATTGTTAGTTACTGTAATGTTGCGCTGCTTTATTTGGTTAATCATTCAGTCTGTGAAGAGATTATTTTGTCCCTGAGGCTATTCCATTGGTGCGCCCCCCGCAATACCTCTGCGCAGTTTCAAGAGGGTCTAGCTGCTGACGCCTGTAGAGTGGAGCTCCACCGGAAATACGTCACTCCACAGGAAACACGTGATCTTTAAGGACGTAAAGTGGAGCTCCGGTTAGGGTTAGGGTTAAGGTTAAGGTTAAGCCGTTTTTTTTTTTTTTTTTTTTAAATTTTTATTATTATAACAATAATACAACAATGACAATAGTTCTTCTTAACAACGACAATAACAGCAACAACAACAAGAGGGGTACATCTACAATAATGATATAAAAGAGGAATCCAGTTCCGCAAATGCACTCATAGTTCTGGTTGCTTTCCGGCTTAAAAGTCCTTGTAATGTTCCAAAGTAATGTTTCAAATCCACCTTGTAATGGGAGATGTTGGGCATTCTCGATGACCATTTACATTTGTGAAAATAGAATTTACCTAGTAATATTAAAAGATTTAACATGAAAATATGACTCTTCTCGATATCTCTTTTATCATAATAAAAAATGACATCTCTTTTACTTATATTTATTTTTGATCCACTCAGTGTAGTAATAAAGATTCAACATTAATCCAAAAAAAATTAACATATATACATTCAAAAAAAAGATGTAAAACAGATTCCACATACATTCCACAAAAAGAACAAAATTCAGAAAGATCAGCTTTATATCTCTTGAGAAATTGGTTAGTTGGATAGATGATGTGTATAATTTTAAAATATAATTCACTAACTTTGTTATTAACACAATATTTGTTGTTATACGTCCAAATCAATTTCCAGTCAACATTCTCAAACTGGCTATTCCAAAAGTATTTATGTCGAAATGTTGCAGGGCAATGAATCAAACATCTTAAAAATTTGTTATTACATTTTCTGTCTTTGATATCAATTCCATTTAAACAAATTTCTTTACTCATTGAATACTTAAAGGAATCACTAGAATCCTGCAAAAGTCTCATAAATCCTGCTGGTATTGCGTCAATTACAATACTAAATTCATGTGGTTAAGCCGTTATTTAAGGTTAGGGTTTATTCGCTGTGACACAGAGTTGAGGCCACGTGTTTCCTGTGGAGGTGACGTATTTCCGGTGGAGCTCCACTCTACAGGCGTCTGCAGCTGGACCCTTCTCCCCATACAGTATATATCGAGTCTAGTAAACATGATCAGCAAGTCTTTCATAGGCTGCAACAAAATGACGAAAGAAATCGCGCACCTTTTCACACAAGCGCAGCAGGACCTCGTATTAAAGTCTAATTAATTATAAAAATTTAAGTCGGGCAGAAAGAGCCATTCAGGCAAAAAGGTATTAATCACTTTTTGGCAATGGGTAAACTGCATTGTACTGGTTATACTGGTCCTATAGAGGTGTTTAAAGTGGAAAAAGTGGGTTAGATGTTTACTAATTCTGTAAATATTACCCAGAAGAGTGCAAAACAATTAAATTCAGGCAGAAAGAGCCATTCAGTAAAAATGTATTGGCGTTAATCACTTTTTGGCAATGGGTAAAGATTCAAGATTCTTTAACTGTCACATAAATAGTTATACAAAGTACAACACATAGTGAAATGTATCTTGTGCGCTCTTCTGTAGACTGTGCAAGTTAAAAAAGCAAAAAGCTAAAATGCAAGCTAAAAATGCAAGCAGAGAAGTATGTTCAAAATGAACGGTAACACAGACATAATAAGTGACGAGTGTAACAGTACGGATATGGTGAGGGGTACAAGAGCACAATGAACATCATGGTTTGAGGTTCAGAAACTGCATTGTACTGGTTATACTGGTCCTATAGAGGTGTTTAAAGTGGTAAAAAGGACTATATGGTTGATACTGCAGCACAGAGCAGGAAAAATCCACTGAGTCTTCATGACTGCAAGATGAAGAATTGTCTTTATTTTATAAGTAATCCACATCAGTTATGTAGTGAAACTCATTTAGACATAGGAACATTTATAAACATAAATCTACATTAATGTGTCGCATTTGAACTTCCATGGCTTCATGAAATAAGGTTACAGTTTTACAACACAGTTACGACCGAGGACTGCTTTAAAGCGTTTTACATGACAATGGCTTCCTTTGACTCTTATTACATTTATTTAATTAAAAATTCACCAAACCCTTAAATCTGACAAAGACATACTGTACCTTCGCTATTAGCTCGGGGATACATGTACTGTATAGTTTTTGCACTTTAAGATGATTTGATATTGGAAATAGCTGCTGTAGTTGCATAGAAATTGTGGGATGTGTCTTGAACAGGCTGTGTTCTAGGTTTACATTTTGATCCATGGTTAACATGGGTAGAACATATAAGGAAGGTGGAGAATAAATGCAAAAAAGTAATAAATACAATGAGGTGTTTAACAGGACGGGAATGGGGTGCAGACTATCAATCACTGAAATATATATATGTAAGTTTAATAAGATCAAGAATAGATTATGGGAGTGTGGTGTACAGATCAGCAGCCAAATCTGTACTTACGAGGCTTGATAAAATACAGGCTAGAGCTTTAAGGTTATGCTTAGGTGCAGTAAAAACATCTCCAGTATGTGCGCTTCAAGTGGAAGCGGGAGAACTGCCTTTGCACATTCGACGTAAGCAACTGCTTGTAAATTATTGGATTAATTTGAAGGGACATAGAGACAGTCACCCCACTAAGAAAGTGTTACGAAACTGTTGGGAAATGGAAAGGGTACGAAAGAATAGTTTTGGGTGGGTAGGAGATGAGGCAGCTAGAGATTTGGGGGTGAGAGAAAAAGAGTTCTGTCCAACTGTGATATAACCTGACTGTCCAGTGTGGAAAATAGAAACCATGGAAGTTGATTTTAAATTGCGGCAAATCAAATCAATAAATAATAATATAGACCTAGTAGATTAATTTTATAGATATGTGGAACACAAGTATGGAGACCATATTCAGATTTACACAGATGGATCAAAAGATCCTGAATCTGGAAGGACTGGATCTGCAATTGTTATAGGTAACCAGGGAAGTGAAGAAAGCAAACGAACATCGAATGAACTGAGTGTGTATACAGTCGAAGTATATGCCATCATGATGGCATTAGAATGGGTTGGAAAGGAAGAAAAAATTAGTAAAATCTTGATTGGAAGTGATTCGTTGTCTGCACTGTACAGTCTCAGATCAGGGGTGTCCAATAGCCGTCAGGATCTGGTGTATGCAATATTGCTGACATATATGAGAATAAAAGGAAAAGGTAAAGAGATTCAACTTATTTGGACCCCAGCTCACATAGGTATTTTGGGAAACGAGAGGGTGGATAAGCTAGCCAAGCAAGCAACTAAAAAAGATAAAGTTGAAGTATATATAAAAATGTCAAAAGCTGAAGGGAAAAGTATAGTTTGGAAAGAAGCTGTGAGAGAATGGCAACAGCAGTGGGATAGGGAAACTAAAGGGAGACATTTATATGGCATTCAAAATAAAGTTGGAACGAAAAGGAACTGAAGAGGGCCTGGAAGAGTGGAAACGGTAATGACAAGATTGAGAATTGGACACAGTAACCTGAATAGTACATTACACATTATAGGGAAGCATCCTACTGGTTTTTGTGAGGTTTGTCAGTCATCTGAAATCATAGAACATGTACTTATAAATTGTAGAAGATATAAAAAACAAAGGAGGAAAATGATGGAAGAATTAAGAAAAGGTGGATTGGTGGAACAGGGATAAAAGATGTATTGAAAAGTGGGATGATTGGGCAAGGCAAGAAAAGCATTCGTAATTTCCTAGCTACTACTGGTTTGCTGGGTAGAATATAAGATGTGGAGGAAATAATCTGGAAATGGTGAGGAGAAACTTCGAAGGAGAATCATCCAGAAGGTGGCGGTAGTGCAACACTTACGGATGCAAGCCGCCGTTAACCTCCAAAGAAGAAGAAGAAGAAGAAGAACAAGAACAGGCTGCGCACGCTTCCGTGGATTGGAGCTGGGCGATTCATGACTCACCCGGGTGAATAACCCGGATCCATTAAATAACTCATGAGTCACAAATCTGAGGTCTCCATTAACCCGAGTCCAAACTACCCTGTAACTCAGTTGTTAAATATGTTTGTTTGTTCATTATGTAAGGAATAATTATTCCGCTTATACTACGGTTGCCACACCTCAAGACATCGATCAGATGATATATTTCAAGGGATTCGTCCGGTTTTTCTACTTAAATCGCTATTATTTCTTCCGCATCTCATCCAACGACTCTTTTGCTAGTTCCAAAACGTCATTAGCTGTTGTTTTTTTGGTGTTTTCTTCGTGTTTTTCTCCCTCGAGTATGTCTAGCTGTTCTTCGCTGATCGTTTTATGTCTTTTGTTGTTGCCGGCTGCCTTTGATGTCCGCTTCCGTTTATGTTGTTTTTCATCTGGACTGTCTAATACTGCTGCAGCCCAGTTGTTTAAAGTTTCATATTCACCATAAATATTAAAATTTACTTTCGGAAAATCGTCTGTCATGTTGTTGTTTTTGTTAGTCCTGTGTGCTGTATATATAGGTACTGTATGCTAATTTCTGTTATTACAGTTAACTATGCGAAGTGATATGGAACTGTAATGCGGTCAAGAGAGCTGCCTGGAACTACGTTCGCCGTGCGTTTCCCTGAAAATAATTGCACACCTCAGAACGTTCGTCAGCCAATCAGATTCAAGCATTCAACGGTCCCGTAGTATAAGTTCATGTATTAAATGTAGAAGAGGTAAAGAAAAAAAAAGAAATTCTTATGTTTGTATATGTGCTGTGTTGATATCTTTACTTGTATTATTGTAAAGCGGGCATGTTATAATTTATTCATTTGTACATTTTGGTGAGGTGTGGTCCAATTAGCGCTGAGGGTCAAGGTTGAGCGAGGTGCGGGAAGAGAGCAGCGGGAAAGAAGGTGTAATGGCGGAAAGCTTTGGCTGAAATGTGTAGCTCACGCATTTCAAGAAAATATTAAAAGTCGTCGACCAGGCGATGTAATAAGCTCATAGTAAGTAGTCTGGATAAAAGTGAATTTCCACGCGAAGTTCGAAAAGCTAGAAACTAGCCTCAGAGAGTGACACTTGCCTGCCCGTGGGTAGCAGCCCACCTATTCACCGAAAGCTCCCGGATCGAACGCTCAGCGGAGAGACCGAGCGCAGAAGGGTGCACCTGACCGCTGGATCCACTCTGCACTGGACGACACCCAGGGATATTGTGAGTGTGGTGAAGGTTTATTTTACATTGCGCTTGTAGCTCACAAGCGTGAAGCAGCCTTTTTTCATTTTTTTGGCTACAACGTGCCCGAGCTTCAGAACAGGCCTGCACCGTATAGAAGCGTTGATTTCCTTTACTTAAATCTGCCGGCCATCGTTTATTTTATTTTTTGGAACCTTTACGGTTTTTTGGGACTTTTCCGTTTCGGGTTAAAGGGATGGATGAAACTGTTATTTGCTCCCGGGTGAAATGTCTTGTACAAACTGGTAGAAATGAGTAAATAGTTTCATTTACATCTGATTATATTACTGTGTTGATTATGTTCTTTTCGTGTAAAGTGATGTATGCATTTGTCTTCTGGACTTTAAAGAGAATTGATAGGGAACCCTAAATATTATATAAGTACTGAGGGAAAATAATTCAGGGTAGCTCCCGTGTTACTTTTAATGCACAAAGGGGCGTTACAACCCCATTACTAAACTATAAACCCTATCACGTACATACCTCTTATAATCATTTCAAACTCATTACAAGATCAATACAGCTATAGTAGCAAGTATAGCTGCTAAAACTAAATACGCACCCGTATCACACACAGCCATGAGTGAATTAGCTCCCTCTACAGCCGGAATCATGCAGACGGTTCGGAACCGCTCACCCGGATCGCACACAGCCATGAGTGAATCCGCCGGTTAGCTCCCTCTACAGCCTAAATCATGCAGCCGGTTCTGAACCGCGCACCCGGATCGCATGTTTGTGCGTTCGTTTATCCCGACGAATTCCGAAGTGCGAGATCCCACAAATTTCCCGATCAAGCTACACATCTCGGAACAAATATGGCTGCCTCCACGAACATGCTGTTTTGTTGTCTGAGCACAAAAGTTCATGGAAATTAGACATTTATTACTTCACATGAAAGACCGTGTGCGATTACATCCATGACTAATAATACTGTTTCTTGTGCGCTAGGAATTGTGGGATATGGAAGTGGTAGTGGAATCGCGCGAGAGCCACCATCGTCCAAATAGACCTGAGTGCAGTGTGGACGATGGGGCGGGGCGACATGTGTCGCTCCGCCTACGTGTCGTTTAATTGGTTCACCGACGATTGTGGGCGGGGAGACATTAGGCAGGTCACGCACCTGTATCTCCTTTTACTGGTTTGCCGAAGAGTAATATTTTCCTGGAAAACAGTTCAACAGCAATGTATGAAGTTGACAGATGGCAAAGATTACTTACTTACTGCTGTTTTATTCACCTACTCTAAAACATTTGTAGTACAACGTTCTCAATTTTGACATGAAGTCGGTACGTCTACATTATTTTCCTTTTCAGTTTCAATCGGTTGTAATGCATCTTTCTATATGACTTGCACTAGACATTTTTTTCAATGCTTGCGTTATATTTTATGCCTAAAACCTTTGAAAAAAAACTGGACATGATTTAGCAGTTAAATCTGAACATATTGATCTGATATTTTGTATTGTTTACTAGAGATGCACCAATACCGATATTCGGATCGGTATCGGCGCCGATCCAGACCTATTTGACGGATCGGGAATCGGCCATGCGTGACCGATCCACGTCCTATACTTACTTATTTAGTTTTTGGCAATCAATCGCACGACAGCTCTTTCCCATTTTACATGTGTGTTTTTGCGGAATTCAAATCGAACGCTATCACTGCCCCTAAGTCTTTTTTGCTACTCAGTGGGTGTGAGTACAGTGACTTCCGCCTGCTGTGAGGTCATGCGCATACCCTTCGCAGTACGAGGAGCGTAAGATAAGACGTGACGATCTGGGAGTATTTTAGGCTTTTAACAGAAACCGGAAGCACAGCGTTTTGCAATCTATGTAAAATAAGGTTTTGAGGTGGGAATAGCGTTTAATGGAAAATCACAACTGCGAGACAAAACAAAGCAATGGATGATTTGGGAGTCGCTAACTTAATTGGACTGTTTTGCGAACTCGTTGCTTGAGATACAAGAGGGGCTGCCATCGCAACAAAAGTGTAACTGCGCTGATGCCAATGGGAGAAAAACTGTAAAAAATTTTAAGCATTCGCCACTTGTGTATATTTGCTTTGAAGATATTCATATTGAACTGCAAATGCCTCAAAAACGCTTAAAACAAATGAGGTGGAACAGTACGTTATGTATGTTTGTAGTAGCCTAATTACATATTTTTTGTCATACATTTTTTCCATCTGTATTTACTAGCTTAAAAAAAATAATATGTAAAGTATAACAAAGTAAAAAGAGCTCTTGTATCGGAATCTGTATCGGTATCGGCAGTTGTGTATCGAAATCGGATCGGAACTGAAAAAACGTGGATCGCCCATCTCTATTGTTTACCATTCCTTTGCACAGTATTTGTCATAATTTAAATTTCAAATAAAGCTTTTCTCTGACCTGTTCTTACCTTATCTTTATCAAATAACCACAATGAGTGTTACAAACAAATGACATTTATTATAAACATAATAATAAACATGACCATTTTTTATCGATTCATTATTCACTGAGTGCCCCCAATTTCGAAAAAACAGTCCTGTGAGCAAAATCCTGTGTAATCCAGAACAGAATAAAATCCCAAAAGCTCTCCTCTCTTGCCTCTTCCCCTGTATCCTGGTGGACAGTCCTTGTAAAGAGATTTGCAGTGTAGGCTTTTCTGTATTCATCGCTGTATTGGCTTGAAAAGATGCTCCAGTTGACGACACCTTTTGAAATGCAAAATTAAAAGAGAAGGTTTTAGGTAAACAAAGTAAAGACCAGATGAGTGAAAAACTCGTTTAACTAATACTTGTCCTATACCATCTATATTAAAATAAATGTTCTCTATACTTAACTAAAAGAACAAAAGTAGCACTTACTATCTAGCCAAGAAAAGTGGACTTCTCTTCTAAATGCATCATTCCCAATAACATCTCGAAATTCTCTGCATACCAAAGAGAGGGTTCGGTATGCAGTCTTCCCATCGCTGAGAATGACGTCCTTCAGTATTTTTGTAAGAATTTCTGGAGGTAGCTAAAGAGGGAACATAAGAATACTTGCAACTGTTCATTTTGCACATAGAAATGTTTACTGTCAATGTGTTAAAGGCTCATTTTATAAAATTCAGTATACACACACATCTTGGCATCCCATAGACGATTTTAACTGGACAATGTTAGTTTGACAAACCTGGTACAGTGTAGTTTCAACTTTGTGTCCTGCACATGGAAAGAGATTTAAGACAAATATAATTACAGTGAGAATAACTTATGTAACACCACAATGAGAACAAGTGCATTCACAAATTGTTCTGCATCTGAATTATTATATAAAGATTTTCAATACACATCACATACTATTTTATACTTTTTAAATGTGCATGGCTTTTCAAAATCGCTTTTACCAGTGTCACTGAACTTCTCTAGGCATTGTCTTTTGGAGAGATGTGGAGCAGCTGTTTGTCTCTTATGTGTTCTTGTATTAAAACACCACAAATCAAAAAGGTTAATGTTGTTAAAGTTCAAACCAACATGGTAACAAGCATGAAAAAAATGAAACATACATTTCCAAAGAGAAGTTGTCTATCAGAAGAGCACACCACCATCTGATCATGGGCATGTCATCCTGAGAATGAAATAATGAACAAACTAAATGAAAAATAATGAACAATGGTATAAATAAGCATAAACACATGCACAATAATTTAAACAAAATAACAAAAAAATACTTGTTCAAAATCAAACTGCAGCCCCAAAGCAATATACATGGTATACTGTCAGAGTATTCAAAGGGAAAGTTTCAAAGAAAATGTTAAAATTAATTCAGTATCTGAAATTGTTAAAATAATAACTATCAGTTGTCACTCTATGAACCTACCATCATAATGAAGAGTCCACAGTCAGTGTCTCCCATCTGTTTTGGGATTCTCTGTTAGATTTGGATGAGTACAACTTAATAAATACAGCTCATCATCCCAATTCAGTAAAATGAATGAAAGTTACAAAATACTTTACTTCAAATGAATCCATAGTTCTTTCAGTCCATTCATCATTATGAATGTACTTTACTATTTTCCTGTAAAGATGAAACCATTTACACATGATTATAAAACACATGGGTTTGTTAGAATATGCAACAAACAATTGCACCTGTTTTAGCTTTGACCTTAGGTGTCACTTTCCTATGTCTATCACTATGTAGACCATCTGACAGAACTTGTCTGCGAACTGAACAGAACATTGAAGTTCAACAGGGAACAGAAAAAGAAAAGAGATTACAGTTTAAAACAGAGCCACTGTAATCTTTGAACACATGCTGAACACGTCATAAACCTGTATGTGTCAATGTACTGTCCAAATGCTCCTTTATCAACAGGGTCAAGAAAATATATTTCTCTCTCCTTTGGTTTCATAATCTGTAAAATGTACATATGCTGTTACACACACATACACTAAGACACACAAATTATTTCCAGAATATTGTACTAGCCCACACGATACATCATAGTATAGCCTGTAGCCTTGGTGAAAACCACTGAAAAATGTAAAAAAAAAACTATGTTCATGTATGCATTTAATACATTAAACATTAAACATGAACATTAAACTCTCCATGCTCTATAATGTAAAATACAGTTATTACAGAAACTTTGCTGAATGAATACAAAAAAAAGAATTTCTATTCCATTATGTACCCCAAAATGACAAATACAAAGTCCTACTAATAATGATGCCTTACCAGATGCTCCCCACACTTGTTCAAAAACCTTGTTATAGGTGACTCTATTTGACATCTTCTCCCTAAGTCGGATGATCAGATCCATTTTGGAGCCTTTACAGTCCATGCCGCTTACAAAGATTTCTGACTTTTTCAACCTGAAAAAAGCATTGGATTAGATGTAATGGGAGAACAATATTAAAATTCTGTATTGAAAATACAGAGCAAGATTGCCCACTCTTGCACACCAGAATACAAATAAATCAAAACATACTGGGAGATTAAGAAGCTCATCAGCGAGCCTTTCTTCTGTTAGAGCTATATCATCATCAGTGACGTCTTGTGGCACATGAAGCTTGGCATATTGTGTATTGAGGACCATATTTGAACTCCTAGTATGTGCGCCTATCCAGGGAGCCCAAAAATTGTAGCTTAGAGGTACGGCAAATGGGTTTTTTTTCCCAGCTAAAGAAAAAAGCAAAAGAAAAAAAAAACATAAATATTGTAACCACAATGACCAGTTTTATAAAATAAATATCAAAAGGTTACCAAAAATGTACATGCATAAAATCCTCGACTAATCATCTCCACTGCAATGGCATCCCAAAACTTCTCGATATGAACTTGGCCATCATAGTCTGCTGGAGGGTGTTCAATTTCACTGACTTCTGAGGAAAACACACACATACAGACTATTGTATGAAATGTCCACATATAGTTGGAAGGTTTCCTTCCTGAAGAATCTTAAAAGACATACATTCCATACTATGTGAAACATCTTCACAAAAGCACATAGATATTTTTATTTAATAAAGATATGCCACTAATAAAGAAAAACTGCAACACCACTTTAATCCATTACAGTTGTACTTCAGGCTGAGAGGACATACCAGGCATATTGAAAGCACCCTTCTTGTGCAGGTCCATGATCACCACACTAGGATAGTAGCCACAGGTAACACAACTATATCTGTAATGCAAATCCGACATGGCCTCAAAGTGTAAATAAGCTTGAAGGACCAACTCATGCTTGGGGAAAGATATCCCTTCAGTGGCTTCAATGGTATCAATGACTCTGCCAACTGCTGTACTGTTCTGAAATAAATACAAACATTTGGAGAAATGAATAAAAAAAAAAAAAGAATTAAAAATATTTATGCAGGACTTCATAATTGTGATGCCATACCTGCAGTGAATTCCTCAGGAAAACACACAAATGAAGAGATAACAGAATGTGATCATCAAAATTATGCACACCCTCTGACCACTCTTGATACCTGTATGTCATACCACAAGATGGACAGAGCCGGACATAAGTGGATATTCCTAGAAAGCAATTATGCAAAACAAGACATTAAACACTATATTTTCTAATAATGATATTTCAATAAAACTTAATAAAAATATAATTTATGCACTTTACAAGTAAATTCACTTTACAAGTTTTTTTCAAGTCAATACAGTGCATAACAAAATTACATACCATAAATTATGCCTGTGAACATCAGTATTTTTGTATTTGCGGTTATCAGTCTTGGTTCAGATAATATTGTTTTATCTGTACACTCAGTACAGGTGACTTCTGCAGGCACCAGGTGTCTTGGAAAGGATGTGCAAGACTTCGCATCTCTCGATCTGTCCACTCTTGGGAAGTTCACTGGGCAGCTTCTTATATGTCATCATGTAGTGGATCATTTTCTTAACATGTGCTTCAGATGGAGGATAACACTTGTCAAATCTTTCATCTTCAGATGGACATGGGGGTAGGTCTTCTGTGTCTGTACTCTTTACTTTTTGAAACAGGTGTTTGTGGGTGTGGAAAAGATGCCACTTTGCCACTGCTTTGTGGATACAGGACTTCCTGGGCATTGCGCAAGGGCAGTGCCAGCTGTTTTTCTTGCCGTCATATGTCACCATTACTCTGTCCAGTCTGCTATAATAAGCAACTCTGGGTTCAAACACAGACACGTGAAATGCCATACACGTGTATGGCTACAGACAATGGCACATCTCTCTCTTTGGCTGTTTCTTTTAATTGTAAGAGCTGCTGCTTCCTTACTTCTCCAAACCACTTCTGCTGGACCATGTGTGCTAGTGTCTCTTCAGTCAGATCCGTGTGGGTCTGATTGACACGAGGAGAGTAAGTTAAAGACAGAATGTGATTGCATTCAAAAGGTAGAAGGCCACTTCTATGTGCAAATTCTGCATTAATGCTGCACAGGTCTTCTTCACACACAGATCTCTGAGTTGGTCCCCAAGTGTTTTTTATAACATGGATTGGAACCACTGAAAGATTTTTCAACAGCAAAGATGCCATTCTTTTCATCTATGCACTGGGATCTTAAATATCTCTGTTGTGACACAGACTTCATAGATTTTGTGTGCCTTCTTTGAATATGTCTTCTTAAATTGTTTTTTAATAACCGTACATTGCAGTGCACACATGTAACCGTCTTTGGTATGTTTTTTAGTACTGCTGGATCTTTAGTGACACTTGCGTTAACAGTTGCTGGCTGTTGACCTGTTGCAATGCATTCAGTCACTGCTGGCTGTCCATCTAATTGTCTCTCAGTCACAAAGCATTCAGTCACTGCTGGCTGTCCATCTGCTGGTCTCTCAGTCACAATGCATTCAGTCACTGCTGGCTGTCCATCTGCTTGTCTCTCAGTCACAATGCATTCAGTCACTGCTGGCTGTCCATCTGCTGGTCTCTCAGTCACAATGCATTCAGTCACTGCTGGCTGTCCATCTGCTTGTCTCTCAGTCACAATGCATTCAGTCACTGCTGGCTGTCCATCTGCTTGTCTCTCAGTCACAATGCATTCAGTCACTGCTGGCTGTCCATCTGCTTGTCTCTCAGTCACAATGCATTCAGTCACTGCTGGCTGTCCATCTGCTTGTCTCTCAGTCACAATGCATTCAGTCACTGCTGGCTGTCCATCTGCTTGTCTCTCAGTCACAATGCATTCAGTCACTGCTGGCTGTCCATCTGCTTGTCTCTCAGTCACAATGCATTCAGTCACTGCTGGCTGTCCATCTGCTTGTCTCTCAGTCACAATGCATTCAGTCACTGCTGGCTGTCCATCTGCTTGTCTCTCAGTCACAATGCATTCAGTCACTGCTGGCTGTCCATCTGCTTGTCTCTCAGTCACAATGCATTCAGTCACTGCTGGCTGTCCATCTGCTGGTCTCTCAGTCACAATGCATTCAGTCACTGCTGGCTGTCCATCTGCTTGTCTCTCAGTCACAATGCATTCAGTCACTGCTGGCTGTCCATCTGCTGGTCTCTCAGTCACAATGCATTCAGTCACTGCTGGCTGTCCATCTGCTTGTCTCTCAGTCACAATGCATTCAGTCACTGCTGGCTGTCCATCTGCTTGTCTCTCAGTCACAATGCATTCAGTCACTGCTGGCTGTCCATCTGCTTGTCTCTCAGTCACAATGCATTCAGTCACTGCTGGCTGTCCATCTGCTTGTCTCTCAGTCACAATGCATTCAGTCACTGCTGGCTGTCCATCTGCTTGTCTCTCAGTCACAATGCATTCAGTCACTGCTGGCTGTCCATCTGCTTGTCTCTCAGTCACAATGCATTCAGTCACTGCTGGCTGTCCATCTGCTGGTCTCTCAGTCACAATGCATTCAGTCACTGCTGGCTGTCCATCTGCTTGTCTCTCAGTCACAATGCATTCAGTCACTGCTGGCTGTCCATCTGCTGGTCTCTCAGTCACAATGCATTCAGTCACTGCTGGCTGTCCATCTGCTTGTCTCTCAGTCACAATGCATTCAGTCACTGCTGGCTGTCCATCTGCTTGTCTCTCAGTCACAATGCATTCAGTCACTGCTGGCTGTCCATCTGCTTGTCTCTCAGTCACAATGCATTCAGTCACTGCTGGCTGTCCATCTGCTTGTCTCTCAGTCACAATGCATTCAGTCACTGCTGGCTGTCCATCTGCTTGTCTCTCAGTCACAATGCATTCAGTCACTGCTGGCTGTCCATCTGCTTGTCTCTCAGTCACAATGCATTCAGTCACTGCTGGCTGTCCATCTGCTTGTCTCTCAGTCACAATGCATTCAGTCACTGCTGGCTGTCCATCTGCTTGTCTCTCAGTCACAATGCATTCAGTCACTGCTGGCTGTCCATCTGCTTGTCTCTCAGTCACAATGCATTCAGTCACTGCTGGCTGTCCATCTGCTGGTCTCTCAGTCACAATGCATTCAGTCACTGCTGGCTGTCCATCTGCTTGTCTCTCAGTCACAATGCATTCAGTCACTGCTGGCTGTCCATCTGCTGGTCTCTCAGTCACAATGCATTCAGTCACTGCTGGCTGTCCATCTGCTTGTCTCTCAGTCACAATGCATTCAGTCACTGCTGGCTGTCCATCTGCTTGTCTCTCAGTCACAATGCATTCAGTCACTGCTGGCTGTCCATCTGCTTGTCTCTCAGTCACAATGCATTCAGTCACTGCTGGCTGTCCATCTGCTTGTCTCTCAGTCACAATGCATTCAGTCACTGCTGGCTGTCCATCTGCTTGTCTCTCAGTCACAATGCATTCAGTCACTGCTGGCTGTCCATCTGCTTGTCTCTCAGTCACAATGCATTCAGTCACTGCTGGCTGTCGAGCTTCATGGTGGACATCATCACAAGTTGTGGGATGGTTAGATAAGTGAACCAAAAGCTGAGACCTGTTGATGACAGTTCTTGGACAATAACAGCAGTGGAAGTGATGCCTGTCCCGACATTTGTCACTACATTTAACAATGGTGAACTCTGGGAAAAAAATAAACAAGCGTAAAAGAATAAACGAGTGTATGTATATGCGCTTAATTTCAGCAGGGTAGCTAATTACAAAGTATTCACATACATTCTTCCAAATCTAATACATTGAAATATCGTACATTGAAAAAAACGTGACTGCTAACCTTTGTACTTTACAGCTGCCTCCACATGCCGTGGCACATGCAGGCGAAGTGTGGAACGGCTTTTTGTAGAATACAAAACGGGCATCTTTCTGCAACCGATTCCTGAAGAACCTTGCATTCAGCCCTTCTTAAAACAGTGTAGTGCTTCATGATAACTGTGATGCAGTATGATCAGTGAAACCTGTGCGATATCGAGAAATAATTTAATAATGGAAAATACATTATCCAAAAACATTTTACAATATAAGTTCGGTACGGACCCAAACTTTTTATAGTTCGAGGTCGCTCAACACTAGTTAACAGGGATGACTGCGGCTATACTGTATTGCATCATTCTCCTTACTAATACTAACTTTTATTCACCGCTACATAAAAATCAATCTCATACCACTATTAAAAATGCAATAAAACTGTAGTGAAAAACATGGTTACCCCATGGTTACACGTGTCGCCCCGCCCCAATATGTCACCCCGCCCCATCGTCCATACTGCACTCAGGGGTGACTCCCATCGTTGCTGACTCGCTTCAGGAGGGCATAATCAACCACTCCCCCTTAGCCCTTGCTGCTTTGAGACACACTTCAACATGGCGACGGGTCTCGGGAACGCGCAAACGAAGGCGGAGTGTGTAGGGACCGGTTTGGGATTGGGCCAATGTCATGTTCTTCATAATGTAATAATTGGATTCTAACAGCACTGTGAAATACACATAGAAAGTTATGTTATAATTCATCGCTGCAGAAAAAAATGAGGAAAGCAGCTGTTTGTAGCTGGTCAGTACAGATAGATTTTATCGTAATCTGATTGAGAGATTACGTTTATGTCAGGGTCAGCCCCCCACTGTGGTCCTTCCGTGCCCCTTCCCCGTTTGGCCAGCAGGTGGTGCTGGTCATTCCGTCCTTCCCGTCAGTCCTTGTTCTCCCCTGTCTCCTGTCTGGTCTCGTGGCTCAATGTATTAAGCATGTGCTGTCTGTTTGCCCCTCTGTCCTGAGTTCCCTCTTGTCTTGTGTTCGAATCCCACCTCCTCTGTTTTTGTATTTAGCTCCCTGGTTTTTTCCTTTGTGCTTGTTAAACCCTGGTGTCTGATTTAGTAATTGGTTTTGGTTTTGTTTCTTGTTCCCCTGCCTTATGTTATTACCTATGTACCTTCTGTGTGTTATATGCTTCCTTGGTTAGTGTTTAGTTTCCCTGATGGTTAGTGTCTGAGTTAATTGGTTTCACCTGTGTCCTGTTTCCCTAGTCTTTGTTAATCAGCCTCACCTGCCCTGTGTTAGTCATTACCCCATAGTATATTAGTTCCTGCCTGTGTTCTGTTCCCCGCTGGTTCATCGCGTCGTGTCGTGTCTCTGATGTCTATGTCTTGGTTAGTTTGGTTAGATCTGCGTCCTGTTTTCCTTCCTGGTTTTTGTTATTTAGTTTTTGTTGATTAGCCCCTTTTTAGTTTTGACCCGTCGTGGTCCTTTGTTTTTGGTTAGTCGTTTGTAGTGTTTATCTGTTTTCTTTAATAAACCCCTTTTCTGTTTCCTGGAGCCGCAAGTGGGTGGTCCACCCTTTTTGTGCACCATGCCTCGTTCCCGTTCCCGTGCCGTCCAGAACCATGACAGTATGAACCAGCCAAAAGGACGATCCCCAGGCTCCAAGACGCCTGCCCCACCTGACGGTCAAGTCCCCGCCCAGACCCAGGAGGAGGAGGTCAGCACCCTTCGGGACATCTGGATACGACTGTCCCAGACCCCGACGCTCCTCCAGTGGCCCTGGTTATGCCATGCCCTGACTGAGGCCGGCAACCAGCTGGTCCAGCTTTCTCCAGCATCTCCGGAGGAGGAGGTGCGAAGGCTGGAGAGGGTCTTCTGGCACCTGGTGGACCTGGCCGGGTCGCCTACGGAACCCGAACCAGGTTGCCCAGGGGAAGCCACGGCCGCTTCCGTCGCTCTGCCCGAGCCCTGCCCAGGGGAAGCCACGGCCGCTTCCGCCGCTCTGCCCGAGCCCTGCCCAGGGGAAGCCACGGCCGCTTCCGCCGCTCTGCCCGAGCCCTGCCCAGGGGAAGCCACGGCCGTTTCCGCCGCTCTGCCCGAGCCCTGCCCAGGGGAAGCCACGGCCGCTTCCGCCGCTCTGCCCGAGCCCTGCCCAGGGGAAGCCACGGCCGCTTCCGCCGCTCTGCCCGAGCCCTGCCCAGGGGAAGCCACGGCCGCTTCCGCCGCTCTGCCCGAGCCCTGCCCAGGGGAAGCCACGGCCGCTTCTGCCGCTCTGCCCGAGCCCTGCCCAGGGGAAGCCACGGCCGCTTCCGGCGCTCTGCCCGAGCCCTGCCCAGGGGAAGCCACGGCCGCTTCCGCCGCTCTGCCCGAGCCCTGCCCACAGGGGGCCGCCGCCTCTGCTTCTGCTCTGCCCGCGCCCGGCCCACAGGGGGCCGCCGCCTCTGCTTCTGCTCTGTCCGCGCCCGGCCCACAGGGGGCCGCCGCCTCTGCTTCTGCTCTGCCCGCGCCCGGCCCACAGGGGGCCGCCGCTTCTGCTCTGCCCCGGCCGCCCGCATCCGGCCCGCAGGGGGCCGCCGCCTCTGCTCTGCCCGCGTCCGGCCCACAGGGGGCCGCCGCCTCTGCTTCTGCTCTGCCCCGGCCGCCCGCGCCCGGCCTACAGGGGGCTACCGCCCTTGCGACGCCCCGGCTGCCCGCGCCCGGTCCACAGGGGGCCGCTTTCGTCTCTGCTCTGCCTGCGCCCGGCCCACAGGGGGCCGCCGCTTCTGCTCTGCCTGCGCCCGGCCCACAGGGGGCCAGGCCTTTTGACTTTGCTCCTGCATCTCCGCCCAAGACCGTCCTGGCCCCAAGCCCCAAGATCCGGACGCCTACCTCCACCCAAGCGGACCTTTCCTGGCGCTGGTGGAGGCCCAGCAGAGGGTCAGGCCGGTTCTCTGTCTCCCGAAAGGGGAGACGGGGACACACTAGGCGGTCCAACCGCCTAGACGCAATCCCTTCCTTGTCACCCTCTGGTCCTAGTTCCCGTCCTCATTCTGCAATCCCTTCCTTGTCACCCTCTGGTCCCAGTTCCCGTCCTCATCCTTCATTCCCTTCTCCTTCGCCCTTCAGTTCCCATTCCGGTCCCGTGCCCTTCTCATCACCCTCCAATCCCAGTCCCTGTCCCAATCCTGCAGTCCCTTCCTTATTGTTCCCCTCTGGTCCCCATCCTTCCTTATCGTCCTCCAGTCCCCATTCCGGTCTTGTGCCCTCCTCGTTGTTGCCCTCCGTTCCCAGTTCCCATCCTTGTCCTAGGGTCCCTTACTCATCATCCTCCAGTCCTTCGCTCCCTTCCTTGTCACCCTCCGGTCCCTTTTCCCGTCATGCCGTCATTGCCTCATCGCCCTCCAGTACCCGTCCTTGTCCACGTCCCGCAGTCCCTTCCTCGTCGCCCTCCGGTCCTAGTTCCCGTCCTAGATCTCCAGTCCCATCCTTGTCGCCCTCCTATCAGCCACCTACCCCACATCCTACCCAACAGTTCCCTTTTCTGTTTCCCGGTCAGCTGCCCCAACAAGTCCCGTTTCTGCCCTTCCCTTCCGGTCCCTCTGCCCCGTTTCAGTCCCAGTCCCATGTCCCTTCTGGTTCCCCTGCATTTTGTTTTCCTCCTCGTGCCCCGGGTTTTGTTCCTCCGCCTCCGCGTCCGTTCCCAGGTCCTTTTGTTTTTGGTTCCCATGCTCTGTCCCCTGCTGTGTTTCCCCGTCTGGTCTTCCTGTCTCAGCTCCTGGTGTCTGCTCTGTCTATTTTCGTGCCCTTCCTGTCTGAGTTTTTGGTTCTGTCTGTCCAGTTCCTCGGTTGTCGTTAGTCTGTTCCCTGTCCGGTTCTGCGTCTTGGTCTGTTCCGTCCGTCCTGTCTGTCCGGTTCCTTGGTTGTCGTTCGTCTGTTCCCTGTCCTGCTCCGCGTCTGAGTCCTGTCTGCCTGTTCTCTGTGGCCCTGGCAGTGCCCCGGCGCGCGTCCGGTGTCCGCGCGTTAGGTGGGGGGTACTGTCAGGATCAGCCCCCCACTGTGGTCCTTCCGTGCCCCTTCCCCGTTTGACCAGCAGGTGGTGCTGGTCATTCCGTCCTTCCCGTCAGTCCTTGTTCTCCCCTGTCTCCTGTCTGGTCTCGTGGCTCAATGTATTAAGCATGTGCTGTCTGTTTGCCCCTCTGTCCTGAGTTCCCTCTTGTCTTGTGTTCGAATCCCACCTCCTCTGTTTTTGTATTTAGCTCCCTGGTTTTTTCCTTTGTGCTTGTTAAACCCTGGTGTCTGATTTAGTAATTGGTTTTGGTTTTGTTTCTTGTTCCCCTGCCTTATGTTATTACCTATGTACCTTCCGTGTGTTATATGCTTCCTTGGTTAGTGTTTAGTTTCCCTGATGGTTAGTGTCTGAGTTAATTGGTTTCACCTGTGTCCTGTTTCCCTAGTCTTTGTTAATCAGCCTCACCTGCCCTGTGTTAGTCATTACCCCATAGTATATTAGTTCCTGCCTGTGTTCTGTTCCCCGCTGGTTCATCGCGTCGTGTCGTGTCTCTGATGTCTATGTCTTGGTTAGTTTGGTTAGATCTGCGTCCTGTTTTCCTTCCTGGTTTTTGTTATTTAGTTTTTGTTGATTAGCCCCTTTTTAGTTTTGACCCGTCGTGGTCCTTTGTTTTTGGTTAGTCGTTTGTAGTGTTTATCTGTTTTCTTTAATAAACCCCTTTTCTGTTTCCTGGAGCCGCAAGTGGGTCGTCCACCCTTTTTGTGCACCATGCCTCGTTCCCGTTCCCGTGCCGTCCAGAACCATGACAGTTTACTTTTCAAACTAGAAACCATGCAAAGAAACGTTCGTATGCAAACTCGATCAACATCACACCAGCAATAACAACTTATGTTTCATATTTGCCTGTTTTTTTTCCTCTACAGATCTGATCTGATATTTGGTACAGAAGTAATGCGTCATGTTTTATGCACGTAAACTAAGTTAGCTATGGTAGAAATTGTACAATCGTCAATATGACACGTACTTCAAATTGCTCATAAATGTAATACATCTTTATAAATACGCTTGCAAAAAGATCTAATTCTTAGCAGAATATCTTAGTTTAATGTAAGTGAAACGGAGTATTAGGTTGAATTTTTCAAAAACAATTTTCTGAAAATCGCTAATTCCGTGCGTAGAGACAGAGCAGTATCTCTGTAGTATTTATAGAAAAAGAAGTTTTTTGGCTAAAAAGAAGTTCACGCCCATGGAGGCGGGTCAACCAGGTGTCGGGGATTAGGGACTAATTACCTCCCTTATTTAAGGAAGGAACAGTACACAAGCCAACTGCGAAGTATTGCGCTTATGACAAGCCTTACCGAGCATTCTTCTGTCTCCAGTTCTCCTTTACTCCCGTTCCTTGCCTGTTTACCTTTTGTAAAACCCTTACCTCTTATCCCTTGCCTCCTCAGTCCCGTTCCCGTCCTTGAGTCTCCAGTCCTGCTGAGCCCGGCTTTCATCGTCGTCCAACCCTCCTGTCACCCCGTATTGTGTGTGTACTCGTCGGACGGACTCCACGGCTTTCGACCCTCGCTCTCGTCCCTCTACCACAATTACCGCTCGCCCCGTTTGGACCTGAGTGCCCAGCTTTTCGCCTGTATTAAGAGAACTCTGGTCTGTAACTGCTTGATCTGTGCTCTATTAAGACCGGCTTTCCCCGTACTTCTGGATCCGTGTTTCCCTCGCCAGCTCGGTGTGACAGAATACTTCGCCCAGGATGGATCCAGCGGGGAACCTGGAGACTCGAGTCTCCGCAATGGAGCGGATGCTCTCCACCCAGGCGGCGCAGATCCCTCTCCCGGCTTCTCCACCTCGCCCCACCACGTCACTGCCTATTGCTCTCCCAGAGCGGTATGATGGTAATCCCGACCAATGCAGGGGATTTTTGATGCAGGTGGGCATTTATGTGGAGGAGCACCCGGAGATGTTCACCATCCCGGGAGCTGAGGTGCGTTTTACCATTTCGCTGTTGTCCGGACGGGCACGCGAATGGGCAACTGCCCTGTGGACTGACAACAGTCCCTTACTACAGTCCAGCAGTGAGTTTCACCATGAGCTCATGGAGGTGTTCGACCACCCGGCGGTCGGCAGACGCCTGGCTTTTCGCCTGCTGGAATGTCGGCAAGGGAACAAAACTGCCGCCGAGTTTTCCTTGGAGTTCCGTACCATCGCAGCCGCCTTAAGATGGCCCGATGATTGTCTACAAGCGATCTTTATACGTGCTTTTAAATCCAGATTTGCATGATGAGCTCTCCTCTAAAGGAGAGGCCCCCTCCTTTGAGGAACTGGTGCGTCAAGTAGTGCGGCTGGATAACACGGTGAGAGACCACAGACGCCGTAGAACCCAGACGGAGGGTATAAGAGCCCTGCCCAGTCCCGGACCAGATACCACTGAACCAATGCAGGTCGGCCGATCCCCTCTCACTTCCACGGAACGCCGAAGAAGAGCACAAGGGGGCTTGTGTCTATACTGTGGAGGCGTTGGACATGCCATTGCTGCCTGCCCCATCCGGCCCCTGCGAGAGGACCAACCTCTACCGGTAGGTACATTCTCATTGCCTCTCTCTTCATTAATGCAATTCACGGTGCCTGTGCTCTTAGGGTGGAGAGGTCGGCAGATCGCGGTGAAAGCGCTCATAGATAGCGGGGCCGCAGGAAACTTTGTGGAAGCTAAGCTTGCGCGCCGGCTCCGTATATCTCTCCAAAAGCTGGCTTACCCTATTAATGTGCAAGGGGTGACTGGTGAACGCATGACGGAGGGCACCATCCGATACCGGACACACCCCTTTCAGTTGCAGGTAGGAGCTCTACATGCCGAAACTATGGAGGTGTTTGTACTGTCTCAAGCTAAAGACCCGCTGATATTGGGATTCCCGTGGTTGAGAAAATACAACCCTCACATTAACTGGCGAACCGGAGAGATTATGTCATGGTCTAAACGCTGCCTACGGGAATGCATGTCTCTCCCCTGTAAGGCTACAGACGTGGAAAGTCCGGAACTAGAGAACCTAACCCACATACCGGAGGAATATAGAGACTTCAAAGACGTCTTCAGCAAGGAGAGGGCGTTCCGCCTTCTGCCGCACTGTGACTGTGATTGTGGTATAGATATATTGGAAGGGGCTACTTTACCGCGTGGAAGGTTGTATCCTATTTCCTTACAGGAACAAGCGGCTTTGGAGACATACATCCAAGAAGGACTACGACAAGGCATAATACAGCCTTCCACCTCTCCAGTAACCGGCGGATTCTTCTTCATTAAGAAGAAAGATGGAGGTCTCCGCCCTGTAATCGACTACCGTGCTCTGAACGCTGTTTCAGTCAAAAGAAGAGAACCCCTACCTTTGATCCCGTCTGCGTTGGAGCAACTTCATGAAGTTGTGATTTTCACCAAGTTGGACTTACGTAGTGCCTATAACTTGGTGCGAATCCGAGAGGGGGATGAATGGAAGACGTCGTTTATCACCAGTAGGGGGCAGTATGAGTACCGGGTTATGCCATACGGGTTGGCAAACAGCCCATCTATTTTCCAATCATTCATGAACAAAGTGTTTTATGACATGTTGGACAAATTTGTCATTGTTTACATCGATGACATTCTTATTTACTCACCATCCGAGCAGGCGCACGTCAACCACGTGAAGCAAGTATTGCAACGACTCCGGGAGCACAGCCTGTATGCTAAGGGTGAGAAGGGCGACTTTCATCAGCAACAGGTAAAGTTCCTGGGGTATGTGATCCAGCCGGGGGGGGTCGCTATGGACAAACAAAAAATTACTGCCATCATGGAATGGCCACAACCACGGACCCTCCGAGAACTGCAACGCTTCCTTGGTTTCGCTAATTTCTACCGTCTTTTTATCCGTAACTACAGTCAACTTGCAGCGCCACTCACCTCCCTCACTCGTGGTAAACCTACTCGTTTACCCTGGACCACGGTGGAGAACCGAGCTTTCAACCACTTAAAACGTGCTTTCTGTACAGCTCCTGTCTTGACTCAGCCACGGCCGGATCTCCCTTTCGAAGTGGAGGTGGATGCTTCCGAGGCGGGAGTAGGAGCAGTATTAATCCAAAGAAACCCCACATGCACAGTGGGCTCAGTGGTTTTCTCGATTCTCCTTTCGGGTAAGCTACATACCCGGCAAGAAGAACCTAAAAGCTGATGCTTTGTCCCGACAATTCGATCCCCCTGAATGTGAAGACCGCACCAGTCCTGTGCTCAATCCATCCTGTTTTATCTCATCCATCGTCTGGGGTTTGGAAGAAACCATCCGGACGGAGAATGAGAATAAAGGGACCCCTCTAGGGTGTCCTCCTGGATTAAGGTACGTTTCCCGAATTCATCGCATGAATTTATTGCATTGGATCCACTCCCAACCAGGTACCGGTCATCCGGGGATCTCTGCTACGCTACGCCTGGTGTCGAGGCGGTACTGGTGGCCCGGATGGCGACGGGAGGTCCAGGCCTTCGTGGAAAGCTGTCCGGAGTATGCACGATGTAAAGCTTCCAACCAAAGCCCCGCCGGCCTTCTCCAACCCTTACCCGTCCCCTCCAGACCCTGGTCCCATGTCGTTAATGACTTTATGACCGACTTGCCTCGTTCTGAAGGTAAAACCGTCATACTCACTATTGTGGATAGGTTCTCTAAAATGTGCCGGCTGGTGGCTCTCCCTAAATTACCTTCGGCAATAGAGCTCGCGGAGATCCTAATCCAGGAGCTCTTCCGCTTCTCCGGAATTCCTGAGGACATTGTGTCTGACCGCGGTCCACAGTTTGCTTCACGTGTATTCAGAGAATTTTGTGGCAAGCTGAAGATCACACTCAGCCTCACCACTGCCTACCACCCTCAGTCGAATGGACTCGCCGAGAGAACCAACCGTGAAGTGTCTAAAGCTCTTCGCTTATTAGTCCGAACCGAACCCACCAAATGGATATCACGCTTGGTGTGGGCAGAGTACTCCCTCAATTCACGGGTGAGTCCTGTAACGAACCTAACCCCTTTTCAATGCGTTCTAGGGTTCCAACCACCCTTGTTCCCCTGGGATGCTCCTGTTGGAACCGTGCCGAAAGTGGAGACCTGGTTCCAGGAAAGTAAAGAAGCTTGGCGAAACATACAACGCGCTCTGCGCCTGCAAGCGACCCGAACCAAGATCCATGCAGATAAACATCGGCGCTCGGGGTTCCACTTCCACGTCGGGCAACGAGTATGGTTATCCACCAAAAACCTTCGGATCCCAGGCTGTTGTAAGCTTACCGCCCGATATATCGGTCCCTTCCAGATATTGAAAAAAGTGGGACCTGTAACTATGAAGCTCCGGTTACCAAAAGTGTACCGAATTTCTCCTACGTTTCACATCTCCCTGCTGAAACCTGTCAAGTATAGCAGCCTTCGACCCGAGACCGACTTACCTGAAGAAGCTCCGCCTCCAATGCCGACCTATTCACCTTCCTCTAGGATACAGGTCATCCTCGATTCTCGTCGCAGGAGGGGAAAGCTACAGTACCTCGTTGACTGGGAAGGCACCGAGCCAGACGAGCGAAGCCGG
>NW_027326072.1:0-79532 GCF_048594095.1 Paramormyrops kingsleyae
TGGGGTCGTGCCACAATGTCGCGGGGACCAGGAAGCGTCTGCGACTTTCCTGCTTCATGACCAAGACGGGGGAGAAATCCGAGCATCCCAGGGACCTGCCCACCACCCCACACACACACAGACACACACACGCACGCACGCAGTCCCTGTGAGGCCGACACCGGCTGGGGTGCGAGACGTGCATTCTCACAAATAAAACAAGGATCCGGAGACAGATGTAAACTTTCGTCTATCTGTTCTAGGTGGAGTCTGTGTGGCTCCATACCAATGACCCAATTAGCTGTCTCCTATAAGGCTGCTGGCCAGGCGCCAGCCAGGCTATGTGGCCAAGGGTGACCTCTTTGTGAGTCCTATTCCAAAAAAATAAAACGAGTTTAGCGGAACACAAACCAAAACCCGCCACTCTTCTCAAAAAAAGGATGACAGCTACTCAGAATCTCTGCTGGCGTCACACCTTTGACCGTAGACATGTTGAGGACAGTCAGTCACCATCCCGAAACTAACCATGTTGTCTTTTTTCCCCCGAGGGCCGCGTTTTAACCAATAGACACAAAGGAAACTCCAGAGGTGTCCAATAAACAAACGAGGCCCGAAGCGCAGCCTCGTGGTCCGACACTCGATTCGATGGGGGACGGCCTCAGAACCCTTTTCATCCAAATGGTAATGGCCTGATGTAAAGACAAGGACCCATTCAGGGCCAACGGGCCGCACAAGTGGAAAAGGGGCACTTTTAAGTGCGGCCTCGTACCGCTCTGCACACCAGAGGCATGATCCGGCCCAGCTGGGTCACGAGGCGACGCTCCACGCTCAAAAACATGAGTTTAGATTTCTGACAAGAGCGTCCTGCTGGATTCACACACGCACCACCAGCTCCCTTTCCTTAGGTAGATCATCGGGGGGGGGGGGGGGGGGATGGGAAGGCGGTGTGTGTGTGGTGGTGGTGGTGGGGGGGGGGGTGTCACTGAATGCGGCCCATTGTTGGGGCATATTATGTTTCCAGCACAATACTGCTATCCCGTCTTTATCAACTCCATTCAAGGGTAACAGTCGATGCAAATGAACGTGCCGGCCTTTCATTAAAGGGGGCAGGGGTCTTTTACCCAGTTTACTGCGCGGAGGAGGAGAGGCACTTTTGCCTGCACCATTCGCATGAAGCCTTAATCCCCCTCTAACCCATAGGGCACAATCAGGCTTCTGTCTGCAAGCTGGTAGCCCCACTCTCAAAGTAAAAGTCACAGTTATATAGCACTACAGATCCCCCAGAATGTAAGTACAGCAAGCACCCATGATTCCTGCAAATTCCCGATCAAAGAACGTGTATCACCCACCGCCAGTGCACGAAAGTCAACAGAATCCAGGCCAAAATCAGAGCAGGGCCTAGACGATGTCACCGCAAATAATTCTGTAAAGTTTTATGCTGCTCTTCAATATTGCCATCATTCTTGTAAATCCATACAACTGTCTTTTGTCTGCTTCGTTGGCAAAAGCTTAATCACTCCAGAAAACATCTGAACATTTCCAATTAAACTGTCTAATACCTCATAAACACACACTGAAAAAACGAGCAAGCATGGAATGAAAAACAACAAAAATAATTTCTAACACAAACACATCACCAACCAAACTATTTCCTGCTCTCTATTTATTTAATACAAAGGTCGGTATGATGAAAGCCCGCATTTGTGTTAACTGTTGATATATGGAGAGGGTTTGAATCGTTAAGTGAAATTACATAAAGCGAGCAGTATATCCGCCAAGCTGAGTGCAGCTAACGGGGCAATAATGGCCTCTCAGCGCAGACACAACATCTGCCATCTCTCCCCCGCTGAAAAGCCCGGTCGTTGGCCACCCTCTGTGAGTTCAAACTTGCTAAGTAGCACGCCATTAGGCAGGGATGGATACATCATTAAAAACACATCCACCTTCAAGTACGTGAGATAACAGTGCGGCCAGATCTATGCATCCCTGCAGCACACCGGGAGACCTGCGAGGTGCAGGGGGGCGTACGGGACGTCGGGCTGGGACGGGACGGGCGAGCGGGCAGCAGAGAGACACATTGATGTTGGGGAAGTGTTTATATACTCTAGTCGTAACACTTTGCTTATTTATTTATTTTGACCGCGAGTTGTTTTTCTTCCGATCCTTCTAAAAAAACTTCCGGCAAATGAAAATAATCTCATTGTTAAAAGAGAAAATATTTACGGCAAGTATTATGCGGCGCGTGCAGATTTACAGTAACCTCGTGCCTTTAAAAGCCTGTAGAGGCGCAATGGACGAGTAAGAGTTTCATGGCGATGCAGGCGTCCTGTTATTCTTCGTGACTAATTAGTAACAGTAGTATGTGAAATTACGTGAAATCAGGGTAATTTTAACCTCAGTTGATCCCCCCCACCCCCAACCGGTTTTGAATGATCCCTTTAGCAGCAGTGCAAAAATCGATGCAGTAGTGCATATTATTATTGTTATTATTATTATTAAGAATAATAAAGTATGCAAGTTACACGCATACTACTTTGCGAAACACCCAGAAGCCAAGGAGCACTCGTACCGCAGTGGTATGAGACGGATGAGGATATGCAATATGACATCTGACTAAGAGGACAGCCACCCACAGTCACTTGAAATTGGGAGTGCACACAATTCGCACAATCAGGAAAAATACAACATATCACCAAACCCATAACGTATCATTAATAATACGTTGACATGCCGACTCTGATCTTCCGAAAACCAAAAATGCATTTAATAAATAAATAAATAAAAAGAAATAGAAAAATATACATTTGAGACTCACCTTGGACGCTTTCCTCTTATACTTGTTGGCGAAGTCGAATTTTTCTTTGATTTCGTCTAAAAGCTGCTCCAGACGCCTCTTCTCCTCCTTCCCCGTGTAATCCTGGCTGAGGAGAACGTACGCCCTCCAGTTGGCGGAGTCAAAACCCCAGTGGCAAGTCCTGTTCTCCAGCGATTTGTGACTGTGCACCACGAACTTATGGGTCGGGTACATAAGCCTGCAGTCCATGCACTGGATGCAGGCGGCGTTGGGGCTGGTGTACAACTCCGGCACGAAGAGTCCCTTACACTTCCCGAAGCACTCGTGGTACACCTTGAAGCTCTTCTCCGTCAGCTCCAGCTCCAGGGAGCCGGCGAACTCCTTTTTGCAGTGCGGGGGGTATGTGCCCCCGTAAATCAGGGCATTGCAGAGGCGCTCCGCATCCGTTTTGGTGATGAGGCCGCACGACGGCGCCGAGAACGGCAGGATCCCCATGACTTTGAGGATCTCCAGCTGGTCCGCGGTACACCTGGAGCAGTAGATGTGGAGGTCGTCGCACACCGAGTTGATCTGCTGGAGTGAGAAATCCCGCAGCACCGTGTTGAGGATCTGAGGCAGACAGAGGCGCTTCTCGCCCCCGACTACGAAGCAGGAGATGGTCTCACTCTCCAGCACCGTCTCGCACCTTTCGGTCGAGCGGTCCGATGGGATGAACAGGGGTCCCGGCATTACTGGGGGCGGCTGCATGGGAAGATGAAGCACTGGCTCCGGGTCTTTAGCATCCTTCTTGAACAGCAGATCATGTTGCCATCTCGCAGAGAAAGCCGCCGGACCTCCCAGGGAACTCATAGAACTCAGATGAAACTGTTTCAGAGTTTGTTGCAGTCCTGGATGTGGCTGGAAGCTTTGTCGAGGCTCCATGTTTTGCGTACTACTGCAAAAGAGAAAGTTCCGTTTGAGGCGAGGAAACTGATGCAATCGATATTCCTGATAGGTCCCGATTCCTTGTAAATCCAGGGTCTCCCAGAGTTAGCAAAACGGGGAAGGCGCTTCATCAAACATCCAGCAAAAAAAAAGTCCCGAGCCGCGCGTTTCCAATTCCCCCGACTAGGCGTATAGTAACACCGGCGCGTCTTCCCCTGCAGTAATAGATTCCCTACTGTCCATATCTACCAACTCGTCTTTCTGATCCCAACAGCGAAGGAAATACACGTCCAAGTTCCACGAAAAGTACGGAAATGCGTGACGGAGCTTCGCCTTTTGGGTGGTATCGGCGACCATAGACACTCCACACACTTTTCGTCCCTCTTCTCACTGTCTTTTTCCTGCAGTGGTAGACGTTGCATCCACACTGTCTGCCTTTGCAGTAAGCTATGTCTGCGTCGCGATCGCCAGCCAGCGAGCAAGCCTGCGCTCTCTCGCCCTCTCTCTCTGTCTCTCTCTCTCTTTCTCTCCCTCCCTCTCTCCCTCCCTCCCTCACAGCCCCCCTTTCTCAGTGTTTGTGTGTGTCTGGCTCAGTCATTGAATCCCAGCCAAGAATGTGACTGACTCCCCGGGCTGGCTCTTCCAGGAACGGGCTGTCACTCCCCCTTCTCCTCCGCTTAGTCTCTGCTGCTGCCGCCGCTGCAAAGGCAGAGAAAAAGTAAGTCCGGGCCACAGTGAATCATTTGGTTCACAGTCGCGGACGGTCTGCTGCAGCCGAAACAGGAAGGGTGGAGTTTGCAACAGACAGTCTAATTTTGACTTTCAGGAGTAATGCAAATTCTGCGACTGACTGCGGTTTATTTATTAAGGTTTGTTTCGTCAGTCTGCTACTGTGCAACGCCAAAAAGAGAAAAAAACGTGGAAAATAAGTTATATTCTGGCAATATTCATGAGTTACGGCACAGATATATCAAATAACATAATTTATTTTTAATACGTATTAAGTAAGAAACAAACAAGATATGGAATTTTAAAGTGCTCACGTTTTTTTTTTTTTTTGAAAAAAAAAAAGCTTGTTTCCAGTTCTGCTTAAAAACTCAATTCATACATGCAGTTTCATTTTTACTGGAAGATTTAGCCTAGCACATCCAGCAGTTATGTCCTGTTATGACGGGCGAGGGAAATGTACGTTCAATACCAGGGTTCAATAAATATCCAGGAAGTCGAAAAGCTTCATTTTACCCACAAACAACACATGGGGCATATTTTACAATGTAGTCTGCGTATAATACTGAGATCCTCTGTGTGCAAAAGTGCGGCGTGTTGATATAAGTGTAAATGAAAACGCATTAATATACTCAGAAAAATCTTGTCACATTAATAATAGGTATGCGCTCCTTTTGTTTAGTCGTTTCTCTGTAGCCACCTCTTGATGGTATGTGCCTCTTAGGAGGTTACACAGACTAAGCAATGGTGACAGAATAGACAGAGCTATTTTGGCACGACTACAAAACGCAATCGCAAAAGGACCTGGGGTCTTCCTCCTGGTTACGGCCCAGGGAATTCAGGTCGTGGTTCATGTTATTATCAGCAGAAAAATGCAGATGCATAGCCTGCAATCGCATCGCGATTAACTGCTGTATACGATACAAAACAATCCGCGAGTGCGATATAACAAACGAACCTCATTGTGGTTTTTTTTTCTCGAATTTTTCATTTGTAAGACCAACCACAGAAGCGAGGCACAGAGACTCAACTTCAGAAGAAGGGAAAGATAATGGTGGGTGTTTGTAGGCTACTTTGCTGCGATCGGTCCACCCACTCGCCTATTCCGCTCCACTCGGAGGAACGTGTTTGACTAACACCTGCTAAGTCATTAACCCTCACAGTTTGCTACGACTTGGGTGCTATATTTTCATGTCTATTATTATCAACCCTAAAGAATAAACACCATGTGAGTCAATGTCTACCTTCCGCGTTATTGTCAAATAGTTGGAAGGACATCAGCTTTTAAATTTCAGGAGGATGACTTGGCGAGTCCGTGTAATGCAATAACCCGTAGCAGGGCTTACATACATGGTCAAGTTAACTTTCTTAGCCGCCTTGGCGACCCCAGGACTTGTTTTCAAAAGTAAAGACTGGACATTTCGAGGACCTGGACAAGGATAATAATTAACGGGGAAACGGCGCATCCATGCATGTGTGATGTTCGTAACACTTGGGTTCAGAGATATGATCAGAGATATGTTGTTCTCCTGTTTCTCGTCGCAATGGAAATATTAAATTTGTCACGTTTACAGGCAGCCTGAAGTGGCAGCCAGCGAGTGTGTTCGCCGTTGCACTACCTCCCTCTAGCAGAATGGCAGCGTAACTGCATTCCCGTGGCAATTCAGATCTTTAGTACTTGAAAGGGGGTCGTGAACTACCTCAGTACGGGGAGGGATCTCACCGCTGTCATACGGAGAAAACTAAAAATTGTTCGGATATGTAATATTACACGTGCTTATGTTTGGAGACTTACAAATTATTACTTCCATAGACAAACCTATTAGGTACACATATACTCGTCTTCCGCGCTCTGTTTGCCTACCTGTCTGTCTCTATCTATCTATCTATCTATCTATCTATCTATCTACCTATCTATATATATATATATATATATATATATATATATATACACACACACACACACATATACAGTATATATACACACACACGCACATGCATACATACATATACATACATCAACACACACACACACACAGCTTATCCTGTTTAGGGTCACATGGGCACCCTGGATCCTGGCCCAGACCAGACAGCATACAGCATAAGCCTTTTGCTTAAAGACTGTGAATGGTGGTTCAGTGGTTAACACAGTTTCCTCATGATCTTTCCGCGTCACATGGGTTTCCTCCCGCAGTCCAAAGACATGCCAGTGAACTGTTATCTATAAAATGTAGATAGTGCGTTACTGTGTGTGCCCCGCGACGGACTGGCACCCCATCCAGGAAGCACTCTCACCTTGTGCCTTATGCTGCCTGGGATAGACTCCAGCACCACCCCCCCACCCCATGACCAGGACAACTGTTTGGAGGATAGATATGCAAATAAAATAAAGGTGCATCAGGAAAACCGTTAAAATACATCTCAAAGGTCATAAAATTTAAACAGCCCTGTTACTGACCACAACCACAACTTTAAAATATTTAGACAGTTCTTGCACTTCCATTTCTGTCTTTTTTTTACCGATAGGTAGCCAGTTTTGTTTTATGTTTCTTCAAAATTGTCTTTTCTTTGTCTGTGTTGAGTGTAATGGCGGAGAGACATATTGGTAATAAGGAGACGGAAACAGTCATCTATAACCATTCACAATAAAATGAATGCAGAAATTTCATTAAGAGATGACTAATAAGCATCATTATATGTTAATTAAAGGCCAAAATGGGCCATAAACCTCTAAATTACACCAAATTTTACCCACATTCCCTGTTTGATGTGTCTTTTGAGAAATAAGTAACAATAACATTGGTATCAATGGATGTATATTATAATCCGCAGCAATTTCACCGAATCAGAATCGTGATCATTTCCTTCCATTATTATTCTGAGATTAGCAATCATCCCTTCATGTTATTCATGTAACTCAGGTCACACAGAGGTGTGATTATTTTTAACAGCGGCATTGAGTCTGATTTTTTGATTTTTACTTCTTCGTTGAAACTTTGACTTGTTCACTTTGCTACGACTTTCCTAATTTAAGACAAAATTCCCGGACCGTGACCAGCAGTAGACACTCCTAAAATGAACAACCGGTCAACCAAGGTAATTGCCGTTCTGGTGTTCTTTATAGATGTTTTAAAATGTGCATAGACTCTTCTGCATCCACTGTGTTCAGTCTCATAATACTTCTTTCAGAGACACAGAGATCATTCTATCATTCACTGCTCTACTAGGAAGCTTGTCCTGGTGAATGTTTAAAGTCCAATAGTAACTTAATAATAATACAATTTATTTATATAGCACTTTTACAAGAACTCAAAGACGCCTTACAGAGAATGCACACAGAAAACAGATTACACATTATGCATATGGAAGGTTAAATGCCTTAGCAAAAAGAAAGGTTTTTAGCTTGGTTTTAAAATCTGAAACAGAGGTCGATAAACGGATGGCAGTAGGTAGTGAGTTCCAAAGGCGGGGAGCTAAACGGGATAATGCACGGTCACCATAGCTATGTAATTTGGAAGGAGGGATGAAGAGTGAGCCACTAGAGGAAGTTCTAAGACTGCGGGGAGGCTGGTAGGGTAGATTCAAATCAGTAAGATATGGTGGACCTTGATTATTAAGAACTTATAAATAAAAGCATATGGATGTTGTTCATTTAATGATTTTGTTAAGTTTCTGATCTTTAATGATCAAGGTAGACATAAGGCATTTGGCCTCAGCATCCCGTGGGCACCGTAAGTCCAGCCCCACTTTGCGTCGGTCTAGCAGCGGGGTCAACACTTATCCCAGTGACGCGTCCAGGTGCGATCCCAGCAGATACGCGTGACATTCACACCTGCATTCCTCTCGCGGCTCGCAGATACAGTGATCTCTAAATCTGCATGCACTGGCGCGACTTTTCGATTTAAAATAGCCTATTAATCACGCAGTCGGGCTTTGATCCATCCGATCTTGGAAAGGCGGCGAGCAAGAGGAAAACTTAAAATGGGGACATGAAGAACAGACGAAAGGATATGCTTGTGTGTGGCTCATCTGATTAGAACACGCTACCTGTAATTGCAAAGTTGCTGGTTCAAATCCTAAGGTCACTAAAGCAATTTCACCATTAAGCTCTAGGCCAAGATTCATAACCCTTCAATCAAAAGGAAGAAGAGACAGTGAAGGAAGAGCACAGACAAAGAAAAAATACTATAGAATACTAAAGAGTACCATAGGCTGCAGAAGGTATTTGACTTTGAGAGCTGACATGTCACACAGTGTACGAAGCAGCAGCATTTTCCTTGCAGTATGCTGTAGTTCAGGGGAGCTGGGGGGGTCACATACTTTCAGGCACTGGCAGTGGCCAGCACAGATGAGAGAGCTAGCAGGCCCCACTGACATTTTAGCATTAAAAGTTACATAAATGAAAGGGCGCAGTGTTGAGAAATGGATTCTGCCTTCCAGTGACACTGCAGAGTAACGGCATTGGGCGTAATGAACTGTGGGGTCACCAAACTCGCGGAGATATTGTGTCCAGCTGCGTGGATCGCAGATAGGTCTGTCAGTCAGCCTCTCTTCTGGGTTCTGGGAGCTGCACTTGGTATCCTGGTGGGGGGTGGGGGGGCTGATGAGGCCTGGAAACAGATATGAGCAAGTGGAGCCTCCCGTAGGTCTTGGACTCTATCCTGATTTTTTTTTTCAACCCACCCCCCCCCACCCACCTCCCTAGCAATCCAGGACTTGGAAAGCTGGGCAGATGTCCCATCATTTTAAGGGAGAGGAACCGGCCATTTGGACGGGGCGGCCTCTCCTCGGCGCTGACAGGGAAGCTGAGGCGACTGGGTGCCGCTCTGGATCGGCCGTGTCCACTGCTCCATTCGGTGTTCCGTATCCATGGCAACGTCTCACAACATTGCATCACAAATCCTAATGACATAACCTTTCCTTCCTGGACTGAGACCTCCAGTCATCCTTCCCAGTGCCGACCCAGACGCCCGCGACTCCCTCATCCGCTACTGCACTCCCGTTGACACTGGCTGGTGTCAGCCATCTGGTGTTCTGGGACCGTCATCTTCCGCAGTGCCATTTCAAAATTTTACCTCACCTATATTTTAGTCTCTGGGTTCCTGAGTGTGTCATTTTCTCTAGCTCTGCGATTCACCCCCCCCCCCCCCCCCCACCACTGCTTTCTTAATTTCCAGCTTGGTCTGTATTTTCCATTACACATCTGTACAGGGCTCGAAGCACAGCCTTAGCTCTGTCCAACAGTTTGCAGCTCCCCAGTGATTCTGCCATTGGCTTAAAATCTCCTATTTATCCGTCTAATTCGGAATGAAATGGCACAAAAAGAAAAAAATAAGTCAGAAGCTGCATTGTGTTCGGCGCAGGTTTTCATACGGGACGCTGGCGGCTGGTCTCCTTCGTGATCACGTTGCATATTCAGATGCCCGCTCGCCAGTGTCGTGCACCAGTGCTCCACTTCAAAAATAAAACGGCGTTGACATCCACCCCGGCGAAGCTCAGAAGGGTTTTAGCTCCTGAATAAAATTTGACATCACCGCCACACTGCTGGTCGATGGGCCGCCACGGCTGATTTTTAAGGGGGGCAGATCTGCGGTGGACGCTCCGAGGGGGAGATGGGGCTCTTATCAAGATCTGTGCTGGTCTTACTGCAGCCCAGTCCACTTTCAGATGGGGCAGCGAATTCTTATCCCCCTTGAAAATCACAGAAACCAATATAACAATCCAAAGTGTTTTCTGAATTAGAAGTAAGACGTCAACAAATGTACATTAACAGGCTTAGCTGATGATTTTATTGAAAGAAACATTTTAGTACATATTAGGGTGGTCACCATGGAGATATATGCATTCATAGTGATAGCCTATGCTAACGCTAAGAGTTGCAATGGATTATTATCCTCTTTTGTCAAATGTTTTATATATTCTGTGTCCTCCTCGATTTTTTCCATTTAAGTAAAATCTAAATGCTTTTTTTCCCCTTCATAGCAAACAGGAATCCAAACTTTCTTCGTACGTTCGTATGTGTAGTTTTTATTTCTTGCACTGGGAGAACAGGTGGTAATGCTACAAAAATAAGTAAATGGGCAAATATATGTGAACCCTCGAAAAAAGTCCAGGTGCCTTTAAAAATAATGTGAAAGCATCAATTTGTAACTATGTTCAATGAATTATGACTGATACAACCACACTCTGCTCCTTCAGAGAGGAGCATAAGGGTAGATTTGTTTTTCAATGCAAAAATGCCAACCTCTACATCACCATGGGAACAACTCGCCTTGGAAAAAAATAAAGGCAGCTATTTTTGAAGCTGCAATACTCAAAAATGTCCGTCTCCCCGCAAAGTAAACAAACACATGAACTAGCATGTAAAAAAATTATGCAAACAAGGAAGCTGAATGAGCATTGACATTAAAAGATTCGCCATAAATGTCGTCATTTTCAATTGCCTGTTAATAACCGGGTCACCTCTGTCACACTTTGCGACTGACACATCGCCTGGGTTTTAACAAGCAAGACATTCCAAGAAATAGAAAAAATTAGATTACTCATCGTAAAGTAAAACCGATTGGTCAGACCTGAACTTCAAGTTATAAATGAATAAAACTTATGTTGACTCCAGACTTACCTCAATTATACAGAGGTTAAGCATTTATGGAAGATGGATGTATGAAAATTAGACGTAGTCTTAAGAGATGGCAGTGTACGCACATAACCTGTGCGATCTCTCTGAACGCTAACACGTGGCTCCATCTCTCCCTGCTGTCGTAACTGGCGTTGCCCTGTAATTGTCCTTTAGCGAAACTTTACTGACCTGATACCTCATTAACTGTCACATGATTTCTTTTGGCAGGAAGGAAAAAACTTACAACATTATCCTCACCCTGCCTCAGTGGAGATGAATAATACCACAACTGTGGCAGATTTTGAGGTTCATTTTTTTTTACTGTTCGGTCAGGTCCCTCCCTCATGCCCTGCCCTGAGATTCAGGCTCACCGCGACCCTGTATCACAAAGCTGGATTTCTTGCTTAGCCGGATAAGTTGTCGGATTTAATGTACCCCAGTTTAAATGGACTTCATCTTCGTTCACTTAAACCAGACCAGGGTTGCTGCCTGTTCCGGTTTTCCCAGGATTATTCTCATTTTTCAGCAATATTCTTTCCCGGGACACAAATTGTTCAGTTTTTTTGTGAAAATGTATATCTAATTTAAAATTTCGTAGTTTCAAATAAAACCTCACTTTCTTTCCACTGCTATTCTTTTTTCGTCCTTCACTGAATGGATAAGGCACAACCAAAGAGACTTGGGGGATATTGCACAAAACAGAGTTTCCCATTTAGCTGGATAACTTAAGCCAAACGTGAAAATTGTCCAATTGGAGGAGAGCTAAGCGACCTCCCTACTGTACTCCTACTGTAGGAATCTGCAATTACATTTTGACTAGTAAGAATTCCAGGTCCACATATCCATAATTGAGTTTTTACTAGTAAAAAATTAAAACTACATTGCAGATATATGAAATTACACATATCCAAAATGTGGATTTCAGATCTCTACAATGTAATTTTAGAGATATGTAACAAAATTTTTACTAGTGAAAACTCAATTGTGGATATTTGGACCTGGAATTCTTACTAACCAAAATGTAATTAGAGATATCTGCAGTAGGAGTTCTTACTAGTAAGAATTGAATTACAGAGCTCTACAATGTGACATTTTACTAGTGAAAATTTAGTTTAGGATACGTAAGGCAAAAATACAATGGAAGTCAATATAGGGAATATATGACTAGTAAAAATTTAATTATAGTGCTCTATAATATGAATTCTTACTAGTAAAAAGATCATTCTTACAAGTAAGAATTGCATTTTAGATATCTTGAATTTATATTTTTACTAGTAAAAATTGTAAGAATCTTATTTTTACCAGTAAGAATGAAGTGACGAGTAAGCCTTACACCAATAAAAGACAATTTGGCTTGCCGTACATGTCTGTGTCAAGACAAATATAGGTAAGAGTGGCAATATAGATTCCTACCTCTATTAACATAGTATATTTGCAAGAAATGGTTATTTGCCTCCACCCCAAAAAAATCAGAGTGTACCGGTTTTTCACGAATCAAAGGTGGCAACCCTAACTACCTCAAATCCAAGAAGTTATCCAGCCAAGCAAGAAATCCAGCTTCCTGAAACAGGCGCCTGGTTGAATGGTAATGCTTGGATGAGTGGATGGATGAATGGATTTTTAAATTGTAATTTCCATTTCATCTGAATTGGTTATATGATGGGTCTGCAGCACTGGGTGTTTTCGTGTTCATGTTTATGTAGTTTTAATGTGCATTTAACGTGGCAGTTCATGTGCGCTGAGAGGGAGGGGTAGCTTACAGGAGGGGGGGTAGCTTACAGGAGGGGGGGGGGTAGCTTACAGGAGGGGGGGTAGCTTACAGGCCTCACATTTTGAGATTTGTGGGCTCTTTCCCATGTGGCTTGCAGCTGTAACTGTGCACAATACTATTGTATTCAAACATTCCCCAAACATGACCCTTTCTTTTACAATGCCAGAAAGAGAAAAACTTGAACTGTAACAATGACTATTTTCATTGGTTTAAATATTATTTTAATTCAGTTTTGCATGCTGTAAGTTTAAATGCTGCATGTTTTCTGTTTAAGTTTTTGTTCAATAAACCATTGTTTTTTTTCAATGATTTTTTTGTTTGAGTTTTCAGTCTTGATTTGCATACATGATTACTGAACTGACACATTCTTAGTTCACAATGACGAAAAAAAACATTGTAATAGGTACATTTTTTAAATGGGAAGATATATAACTAAGATATATAAGTTGATAGCCAAGGATTGAAGGGTAGTGGGTTTAAATAATTTCTATGTTCTTGCGAAATGAAGCTGTAGTTTAATTTCAGAACACATGTATTTCATGGTTATAGCTACTTCGAATCAAATTAAATGTACAACTGTAGAAAGTTCTGCATAATAGTGGTCATGGCCATGGCAGTGTATGTGGGTGGGCTTGCAGTTCTTTTGAGAAGGACAGTCAGGTGAACAAGGGTTTGAGGATCTTAACTATGTTAATGGTTTTCTTTTCTCCATTGAACCGTTCCCTCCCTGACACACTATCTCCTTTCCTTGTTGTCATGCTCCTCGAAACAGCTTCTTTATTTTTCCCTTACAGTTTGTTCTGCCTTGACCCCCGTTCATCAGCTCCGTCCCCATCAGTTCCCAGAAGGAACCCCCCCCCCACCCCCCGCCCCAAGTGAACATTCCCTGCCCATTCCCGCGTCATGTGGTTCCGTTCGCCGTGGCAACCGGAGTACGTCTCACGCCTTGCAGCTTAAAAAAAGAACAGTAAACACGAATGCAGTATGCACCTGGCAGTGAGACGCCCACCACACGACTGACAGGCCCCAGTGTAGTCGTGGCAACGAGACTACGCACAGGGGCAATCAATCGACGGAGCGCGCCTGAGCCCAGCCGACGTCTTGTTTGTTCTCGAAAGGTGCGTCTTTTGTTTTCTTTTCCCGTTTGCTGTTTTCCTCCCCAAAGACGGCTCCCTGTTTTCCAGGGTCTGATCATTCCTGAGATGCACAAGCCCCGGCTTGTCATAGACGCAGCGTGAAGGTTCTTTTTCACACAAAGCCATAAAACACATATGCAAAATATGTGGCTGCCAGGAGGATGTTAGCACTGCGAGGATTATGCAGCCTGTCGCAGGATCTGTTGCTCTGTGCGTGAGCACGCTGTGATTCTAGTATTGAGCTGAAATGGCCATAAAACAAGGGCTTGGCCACTTTGGTGGGGTTGTAATTGATTTTTTATTTTTTTTGTTACATTTAAATGGAACTTCAATGACAAACACAGCAGAGACTGGTGGTGACTGTGATGAATTACGATCAACTGTCTGGAAGGCAATGATTTACTCTGGAAACAAAATGAAGGTATTGTCATGAATCATCAGCTAAAAGCACGTACACTGTGAGAGGCACATGGTAGTTTGTACTGTTCTTCTAGGTGCTCTCAGTCCATTATGAGTCTATATCTCTGCTTCACTGGTGACTTTTCTGCTAGACAGTTCCAGGTCCTTGCCGACCCCACATACTATCCACATTTTCCTTTCCGGCTTTTATGTTTTTTTGCTCCCTGCCTGATGTATGGACATGTACTTTGCACAGTCAGTAACAAATATTTATGCTTTGATTCTTGGTCAGGTACTATACCAAGAACACTTTGTGACCACATCATTTTTCCCCCCCAAGCCAAATTGTTTTCTAAACATTTTAATATGCTATTAAATTCTAACGAAATTTTGCAAATCATTTTTGTTGACAGGAAAAGAATGCTAAGTCTAATATAGAATGTGGTTTCTTTCGCAGTCAGAAGACGTAGATCAGAGGGGCTGGTGTCTCTACAGCCGTGTCTCCCAACCTGGTCCTTGAGGACCCACAGACAGTCCATGTTTTTGCTCCCTCCCAGCTCCCTGTCACCCAGTCCATGTTTTTGCTCCCTCCCAGCTCCCTGTCACCCAGTCCATGTTTTTGCTCCTTCCCAGCTCCCTGTCACCCAGTCCATGTTTTTGCTCCCTCCCAGCTCCCTGTCATCCAGTCCATGTTTTTGCTCCCTCTCAGCTCCCTGTCACCCAGTCCATGTTTTTGCTCCCTCCCAGCTCCCTGTCACCCAGTCCATGTTTTTGCTCCTTCCCAGCTCCCTGTCACCCAGTCCATGTTTTTGCTCCTTCCCAGCTCCCTGTCACCCAGTCCATGTTTTTGCTCCCTCCCAGCTCCCTGTCATCCAGTCCATGTTTTTGCTCCCTCTCAGCTCCCTGTCACCCAGTCCATGTTTTTGCTCCCTCCCAGCTCCCTGTCACCCAGTCCATGTTTTTGCTCCTTCCCAGCTCCCTGTCACCCAGTCCATGTTTTTGCTCCCTCCCAGCTCCCTGTCACCCAGTCCATGTTTTTGCTCCTTCCAAGCTCCCTGTCACCCAGTCTATGTTTTTGCTCCCTCCCAGCTCCCTGTCACCCAGTCCATGTTTTTGCTCCCTCCCAGCTCCCTGCAGGTCCCTGAGGACTGGATTAGGGCTGCTCTGCCCTTCGTGTTTGAGTGTGTCTGCAATCATGTGCCCTGGGATAGCATAGCATTCCACTCTGTCTGTCCCATGCCAAGCCTCCAGGCTTACAGTGACCTGGCAGAGGATAAGCAGCTATGGAGAATGGATGGATGGATGGATGGAGTTTATCATAATGCATGTATATTATATAATGCCGGTGCAGTGGGTAACTGAGCTCCCTGCGTGTGGCGCTTGCATGTCCTACTGCTGCTGTGCAGCTTCGTTTTGGGGACTCTGGTCTCCGCCTGCAGCCCAAAGGCATGCAGTTAGGCGAATTGGCAATATGTGCATGTGTGTGTATGCATGTGTGTGTGTGCGTGCATGTATGCATGTGTGTGTATCTGTCCGTGTGTGTGTGCATGTGTGTGCGTGTGTGTGTATGCATGTGTGTGTGCATCTGTCCGTGTGTATGTGTGTGTGCGTGTGTGCACAAGCTCTGTGAATATACTGGAATATACTGGCACCCCCCCAGACCATCCCCTGCCTTGCTCTCCATGCTGTCCGGGACCGACTCCAAGCCCCCTGCATCCCTGTCCACCATAACTATTTGGAAGACGGATGGGTGAGTATATTTCTTATTAGATGTACCCTAACGACTAAGCTTTAAAAAAGATACAAATGTTGTCCTCCACTAAAAAAGCTTTATAAATCTCACGCTCAGTCTTTTGGGGCCACTTCTACTTTTAGGTTTTGTTCCCCGTCGGTGATGTTCGTCAGGAGCTGCCTCCGCTGACTAACTCCGCTGTTCCCTCCCGTGGCTTTGCTGATTTACCGTTGCTGTTCTACAGAAACGGGGTAAACAGCCTTCAGCTCGTTGAACTCGTTCTCCTCATCATCTAGGACAGCGGTCCAGCCCTCACACTTGGCCGTTCATCGTCCGCCGGCCACTCTCCCATCTCTTCCATCTTCATAGCTGCCTGTTGATGACTTTTCCTTCAGCCGCTAAAATGACTCACGCTCTCTGCTGTCGTTCTAACAGGCCTCTTTCTCCCACAAGCTTTTCCAAATCTACACTGACTCATGCCTCTTTCTTCCTACTTTTACTGCATTTGGTTCCCCCTGCGATTCTGAGGTTTGCACTTCACTCTAGGGCCATAAAACACAGCCTCACCATCAGCCCCGAGTATCCTGCACCCTCTGCTGTTCTCAGCCCCGTTTTCATACCAATTACGTCCTTTCTGCTGAACGCTTCCCTCCATTCAGGCTGCTAACCTTCAGATTTCAGAATAGCTTTTGTTAAACGGCCGCTCTTTTTGACCCCACAGATCGCTGAATTAACAGCTTGTGTGTTTATAGATCTTCTTGGCCTCCCTGTAACCTTTTCTGCAAGCCGTGCATCACGGTCTTGCACACGTTGCAAATGCATTACTATTGTTATTAGTTTGTTTGGCCTACCTTTATTTAAACTCATGAAAGGTGACAGTAGCTTGCAGAATGCCACACATTTGTTATGCTAAACTCTTAGCGACTTAGTGAGCCTGGAAAATGTTTGTTTCATTTCTCTGGCCCGATGCGAATCGCTCCTTTTTTTCCCCAGACTCTATACTCTCATACTGAAATTTGTTTTCCTCTTTCGATTCCCACATGGCTTTTTTTTTTTTCTTGTGCTCTGCATAACTCCTTGTCCAGATTGCGCCTCTGCTGGTTTCCTCAGCTTTCCTCGACTCCTTATTCCTTCTTCAGCTTGTCAGCTCTCCTTTGATTGGCTCGTGCATCTCTGCCATCTTCCTGTTTATTTACTGGAAATGCTACTTTAGCGCTTGGCGGAAAGTGCAGCGTTCCGCTCCGCTTTTATCACTACTCTTTTAACTTTTTTTCTCCAGTGAATCACTCACCTAAACTTTTTCACTCCTTGCTTTATACCTGCTTCCTGCATCCTACGGTGCAATACGTAACCTAGCCGGTAGTGAACCGTCTGCATCCGTCACTCCCCCCACGACATTGAATTTTTATTTTTTTTTACTAACTTTTAATTCCCCCTTTTTTGTCACCTTTATTTTTTTCTTTCCTTGCTGTCAGCCATTAGTAGCTGGATTTTACCCAGAAATGAGTAAATATGCTCCACCATTACCGCAATAAATACTTCGCCTTTGAAGTTGCTATTTAATCGTGGTAATTTATACCCATCTTTCACTTAGTGGAATACTGGGGCATCCTGAGCGAAGTTGTGCTGTCCGACAGGCTAACTGGCCACCTCTGCTGTTAACGAACCTGCCTGTTAGCCCCCTTCTCCCCTTTTCGTTTTATTGTGTCATAATGGGGCCTAAAGTTGTTTGTAATAGCAGTGCCTGGTGTCGTAGTTCAGTTAGAAAGAGAAAGAAAAACAGCCCATCTGAGCGTGGATTGGATCACTTTTCACTTTACTCATTTCACTGAATGTAAAAAAAAAATGAATGTAATGAATAAACAAAAACGAATCCATCTCCGTCACACTTTATTTAAAAAAAAAAAAAGATTTTTCTGAGTAAACTACTAATAACCCTATAACCATCAGGGTTCAATAACTGGAGCCAATCGTGTCTTTTGACAGTAAGAGGTGGTGCACACTAGGAAACGTCTGTCCTGTACAAGAATCACAAGCTGAGACTCACAGGGAGTCACTAAAGAAGCTTTCACACCAGAGTTCCGGAACCTGGTTCCTGGTTCCTGGTTACAAGTTCCCGGACCACGCGAAGGGCCTGTTGTTTTAGTGTAGGTGGGATCCGGAGAAGTCCGAGTGCCTGGGGAATCTGTCATGGTGCGGAGAAAACTCGGAACAAACAAACAATAGGACGGTACAGCGGTTCAGTGCTTAGCACCGTTACCTCACACGTTCAGAGGGGGGCTCCAGGACCCGGGGCCCCTATCCAGGATAGGCTGCGGGAAGATGGATGGATGTATCAATGCCCTTCAATGCATTAGCACCTTATCCAGAGTGAATCTGAGCCGTGTGCCCTATGCGGCCTGGGACAGGCTCCAGGGCCTCCACAACTCCGGCCATGAAAAGTGGTTTGGAAGAAGGATGAATAGTAGTCATAATAAATTTTGGCCTTAATAATGTAGCATCTGATTCCACTGTCATCTCTGGGAAAAAAACCTATACATTCAGTGTAACTTATTCAGATTTTAATTCCCAGAACACCAGAGAATGGTTCTAAGCTACTGGTAGAATAAATAAAAAAATTAAGGTATTATTTAAAAAAATAATAATGTATTATTATATGAATGTAACCGAAAGAAAAGAAAAATCGACACATAAACAAGATCTGAAAGATTAAGTAATTCCTCATCATTTCGTGATATTATCGGGATGATAGCAGAGCCAGAAATGGCCGCCGTCTGTCAGGTATAACATTTCTAGTTTCATGTATCTTTGATGGGCTGGAAATGATATATGTTTTTCCATAAGGGTAAGTGAAGAGGAGTCTGGACTGGGGTCATCACGCTACCCCCCCACCCTCCCCATCTGTAACAGAGTACCTTTATCCTTGGTAACCCAAGCCTCAATTCAACCCGCACAAGAGGGCAATAAAAATAATGTGATGGACAATGGAATAAGCCTTTTCTCACATTCCAAAACACACTACTTGGAAAGAATAATACTCACTGACAACAACAACAAGAGTTATATATATACATATATTAAAAAAAAACCCACAACCGTCAGAAGGATCAGCAGGAGATAGGTGGACGTACGCCTATGTTGTAATAACCCATTAATGTTGTTATAGTGAACATGTAAAAGTTACTTCTATTACTATAGAAACCATTCATTTCAAATAATTAAATCTTTCAGCAGATTTTACAGTATAAAAGCATAAATTACACCGTGACATTTTGATAGTTATACCTAATTGCAGTGTGTATATGAAAGCAGACATGGCAAAGCCTGAGACTGCAGTGCGATTCTTGCATTAATGAGGGAAATACCCTAATACCACAATCCGGGAACTGCATGCTTTCCATACTATTATCGTTTGCCTGCTGCTGAACCGCTGATTACCTTAAACAAGCATATACAGAGTAGTAAATTAACTGCTTATTTCCACACTTTGCTGGGTGATACTGGACGAGTTTCAGTCGGTCCAGCATTTCTGCTGTCAACCTCTGGCTTTGGGAGAAGCCAGCCGTCATAATTAGGGTATTTATCGAAGCACCAGAATCTTACATTTAGGTTTATGCATGGATGCACATAAACTTGAATCCAAATATTTGTATTTTCTTCATTTTATTTAGCAGACACTTAATATCCAAAGCGACACGCAGGGTCAGAATCTCTGGAGCAACTGGGGGCTGAGAGCATAGCCCAGTAGCTCGGCGGAGAAAGCAGGCCGCCGTTTTTGGGATTTGAACTGGTCACGCACAGCATCCTGACCCCCTGAGCCATACGCCTCCCCCAGACGGCCCTCAGGCTTCATCTAAAGTCTGATTCTCAAAAAATGGTCAAAATCAAGGCTTGAATGAAATGTTCATAGATCAACTCAGTCAAGTCAGTAGAAGGAAACGGGTGTCTTTATGCAGAGCAGACATAGGCAGTGACACTGCCAGTGCATACTTACCCTCCCTCCACTGGGAAACACCCTCCCTTCTCCTTCTTCTCTTGGCTGCTCCCCTTAGGAGTCGCCACAGTGGACCATCTGTTTCCATTTCTTCCTGTCCTCTGCATCTTCCTCTTTCAGACCAACCACCTGCATGTCCTCTCTCACCACATCCATAACCCTCCTCTTTCTCCTTCCTATTTTCCTCCCGCCTGGCAGCTCTATCCTCAGCATCCTTCTCCCAACACACCCAGTATCTCTCCTCTGTACATGTCCACACCAACACAATCTCGCCCCTCTGGCTTTATCTCCAAACCATCCAACCTGAGCTGCCTGTTGCTAATCCTGTCCGTCCTTGTCACTCCCAACGCAAATCGTAACATCTTTAACTCTGCCACTTCTAGCTCTGCACTTATCCTTTCTACACGAGGTCAGTACAAGACCTTCATGACACCTTGAAAAATCAAGTGCTAGATTATTATATTGTCATGTAGGGGCCAGGAAGACAGTATTATCTGTTGCCCATTAGGTAGTCGTACAGAGCTGACTGAGCTATTCACTGTCCAAGTTCTGGTTTCACCAACGAGATTTCAATCCATAACCACAATCACCTAGTCAAATGTCTACAATCCTGGAGAACGGCCTGTCTCTGAAATGCAAGATTAAAATGGACTATGTATTTATGAACATATCAATTGTTCACTATTGCTGTTTGTATATTGGATAAAATATGTATATTAATTAAATTGTAACTTAGAACACGGTGAATAGGTACAGTGTACCTAAATCAGTGCCGGTCGAAGCCCTTCTGGTATCCTAGGCAATCGCTACCGCAGCGCCCCTCGTCCGACGAATTCGGCGCCCACTCAGAAGATTACGTCACGTAATGGGTTGACCGGCACCTCAAGGTGAACTGGAATGGTTATCTTAAATTACTATTAGCCAAAAAAGGGGTCAAACTGGAACAATGATACATGCAGGGGCATAAACGTCTCAAGTAAATGAAGTTAAAGGCGAAGCGTCAGAATTCATTAAAATACTCAAGAATCTGTATTTACAAAATTACCGATACCACACAGCGCGGAACACTGCAGTACAGACGGCAGACAATTCCACTCTGCAACTATCCAATGAGCGCCTCGGGTTGCACAGTTATGGAGAATGGGCGGGTGCAACGCTAAACATTGTGCAATAGAAAGCGGTAAGAAGTTTGATTGACAACACCCAGCCAGCAACGCAATATATCGTCACCATATTCAAAAATGTCTGTTTAGGAAGGGAAGCATACATGCATGCGAATATAAAAATGCTACTATACTGTTTCGCATTGTCTCCGCCTAGTTAACTGAAGACGTGGGTATCTCATGTGTGTTTAGCTGGGATCGCGTTTGGAGAAACCTGAAGACTTGTCATGTCCGACAAGTGTCCCAAACTGAAGCTGAAGAGGAAGAAGTGTGCAGCTCAGGAGTGCAGCTTTGTGACAGAGCGCAAAGCCCCGCGGCAAAGCGCCTCCCAGGCCGGCCATGCCGGTGCCGCGGCGAGCACGATGCCTGCCGCACAGTAAGATCATCACGGGCTGCACGGTTATCCTTATACTGCAGGAAGCGGCGGATTAGGGTAGTTAGTGTTACACGGCTTATATATCGGATAGCCGGCTCCTTTTGCAGTGGGGTGCAAACAGATCGCGCTGGGCTAGAGCAGCCGTCTGACCCGATAAGGTCCGGGAATCCGGGCACATGAGATCGTTACGGCTGTGAAGCCAACGCAGTGTCACTTTGTGTCGCTCCGCTTCTTTCTTAACGGATGTTCATAACGTCAAAGAGTAAACAAAGAAACTGAATACATTTTAAAATGTATCCAGCTGGGACGAATTCCCTGCTTTAACGGCTGCTAACATTACATTAATCCGTTTGTTAACAGTGCCACCAATTTGTTTCGGGACATATTAATAATCAAAAACGATTTTTGGTTGGTATAACTGCAGGAACAATCCTGGGGGAGGGCCTATAATTTTTATGTTCACATAGAGAACTTCTCTCCCTTGTAGTGATGCATGGTGGGATAAGGCCGACCTCCCGGGGATGCAGCAGCTGTGGGCATCTGTCTTGAAGGCTGCTGTCCCGCAGCTGGGGCAGGACATCTGGAAAGCTGTGCCCGTCCTTCCTGCGGCTCCTCCGCCGGTGCGTCTGCGTTTCCAGCTTTTATTTCCCTCTGACGCAAGGTGGCCACTTTGGAAGGGAGCCCATCTGAGATAAGATGACATCGTTGGGAGGGCTTGAGGGGAGGGGAGGGGTGGGGTGGGGGGGGGGGTTGAGAGGCTGACAGCTCTGGGACACACACAGGAGATAACCTGATCACTTATACAGTTAGCTGATGCAAACTCGCATTTTAATAAATTATTCATTTCGGGGACTGCTTCGGCCGGAGAACATTATCTCTCGCGGCAGCGGGGAAGGTGGCGAACGTGGCACAGTCAGCAGGGGTGATGAAACGGCTGCTGCTGTGGGGCTACATTCCTCAGACCTGTCCTTCCTTCCCCTTTAAATGCATGTGCTGTTTCTGTCTGTTTTTTTTTTTTTAAACCAGGGGGTGGGGCGGGGGGGGGCGGCGGTGCTCCTGCTGTGAACTTTGTCGGCCTTTAAAAGAAGTAATTTTGTTTTTATTTTCTGCCGTAGAAGCCGTCAGACGGCGAGAGTGCTGGGGGCCGGTGGTGCTGCCCCCTCGCCGACGAGGTGCCTCCCTTCCCCCCGGCCGTTAATCCGCATGTCCGCCCCGTCACCAACACGGACATCTGCACGCCCAGCAGTCCTCTGCGCCCGGCTGATCCCGGGCCAGATCCGAGGAAAGACGGGAGCGCGCGGCGGGCCTGCGATCCTGCTGGCCGGCAGGTGCGAGGAGGAGAGATGGCGGGGGGCGGCGTCCGTCTGGACACGGCGATGGGGCGGCGGCCCCCGGCCTTACGGGAGACGGCGGCGGCCGTGGGCGGGAGCCCAGGGACCGCAGGGGCGGCCGCGGGCGAGAGATACTCGTGTGGCATGACTGAGAGCGGCCCGGAGACGATCCCTACGGGGCTGCGGAATGAGTCCGAGTGCCTGGGGGCTGATGGGAATCTGAGAGGGGCCGCCGGCTTGGCAAGCTGCCCCCTGTGCACCATGGCGTTCCCTGCCGGGTAAGGCTGCTCCGGAGAGATGGATCCGCTCTCATTCCGTCATTGCCAGCCTGATGCCTCTCTCTCTCTCTCTCTCTCTCTCACACACACACACAGTCCACATATTCATATCTTTGTGGGGACTCTCCATTCATTTCTATGGGAAAAACCGTAATCCCAACTATGACAACCGTAACCCCTACCCAGCCCTAACCTTAACCATAAGTAGCCAAATAAAATACTCATACACACACACACACACACACACACACACACACAGAAAGGACAGTGCTTTATTTCCTGTTCAAAACAATGAATCCTTTTGGAAACAGACCTTGTAGGCCTCATCATGGCTCAGTGCCATGACTCTCGCGCTCTTTCTGCGCCTGGTACGTTAATGGAGCATCGTTTATGTAGCGCCTTGCCTCCTTGCTCTCTTTGCACGGCCTGTAAGCGGCTACTTTCATATGACTAATACACAATTTAAATTCAGACATAAACAAGCTCGATTCGCTGACCCTGTAACACTATCCCATTAGCCTCTCTATCCAGGAGCTATTCAGGATACATTTACATGCGGGTTGCTCCTATTCCACAATGATTTACCTTAAATACCATAAACAAGGCCGGGGCAAGTTGCCGATGACGGCCAAGCAGCTGGGTGAATGAATGTCAGCGTGAAAATCAGTGGTGACTAAGCATTTTGGGGGATGGTTTCTGACAGAATGAAGTTAGCGGTGTTGCTTGGCTAGGCTCCCATGACGGTTCCTGGTGCTGGCACTGTTTCACACTCTCCCAGTTTTATTCAGCACCGAATACACGGCATGCACCATCCTCGTTCCCTATCGGTGAAATGATAAAATGGCTGATCAGAACCCACCTTACCTGTGGCGGGTGACACACTATGCGTTTGGCGAATTGCCTTTAGGCAGTGTATCTCAACCCAGTCCTCCAGAACCCACATTTCTGCTCCTTCCCAGCTCCCAGCCCACCTGTACCCGGTATGCGGTGGACCCAGAAGGACTGATTTGGGAAACATCGCCTTAAGGTTTATGTCAGTTTATTTAGCGCCGTTTACCGATACATACAGAAAAACCCACGTGGTCCCGGTTTTCACACATGAAATGCATTTAGATGAGGTCTGGGCAATTATTTTCTGAGGTGGGCCAAATCCAACAGGGGCCATGTCCCATGTCAGCTGTAATAGAGGGTGATATTTCTGGGCGGAGGCCTTCCTTCTACATGCCATATGGAGGTAGCTGTCTATTTGTGATTCTCCATGGCACTTGTCGATACATCAAATTTTACCATTTTTTTTAACGATTGTGTCGGCCAGTAAATAATATCTCTGTGGATCACATGTGGCCCAGGTCTAGTCAGGTAAATTACAGTCATGCGGACATCATAAAGTCTGTGGATTTAAGAACATCCTTCACTGCTGTCTCACAGATGGTTGTTCATGCTTACTGTGTGATCTTTCTCATGCTGCAGAATCATGAGGAATGTAGGAAGTATCTGACATTTTAGTCAGTCGCTTCAAGTGTGTAATTGCATTTGTTTGGCTCTGTTTGTTTATTTTTGTCTGACACGATGAACGATTGTGCTCCGTTGCTTGGACTGAATGCGGGTCTGCTTCGCGGTGCATCCACACAAATAAACAGCACAGAAGCTGGCGCAGAATTTGGTAGAATAAAATATTTATAAAGATCTGAGCAGTGGAGCAAAGGCGGGAGAAATTTTAAGGCCCTGCCCCCTTACAATAATGCTGTATGGTGATTGGCTCTACAGAACGCCATTCATGTTCTGTTCCAGTTCACGTCTTCAACACAGACATGACTGCAATGAAACAGGCTCAGATATTGGTCACAATTCTATGAATCACTTCAGGATATTTTATAATATTTTGGAGGATATTACATCCTTTTTGTTTTTTTTTGTTTTTTTGCTGTGGATTTAGTTTGTTTTGCTTGTTCAGTATTTTACATACTCTTCTTATATTTTACTTGCCTTTAACCTGGGGGAGAATTTTTCTGTTAAATGGTCTGTATGTACAGGACCAATGGTTTGTTAATGTACATATTTTAGGCCCTTGTAAAGTCTATGCAATTAATTCTGAGGTTTTCTTACTTGAGAACTTATTTTATGTGGCTAACTATTTTTACCAGGTAATCAACTACTGTACCTTAAACTTCCTGGCTAGCAGGCATTTAGTTTTTCTTTTTTTTCTGTTTGATCATCTTCCTAGCAATCACGGCCATTTAAAGCTGGATCTGCCGCTTTTGTGTGCAGTTCAATGCGTTTTGAAAGGCGTAATTAGCTTCACGGAGACGGCAGCCGGCACGTTCCAGCGCATAAACACCTTCCCCGCGAGAGCGCGTCTGCTCCGGCTGCGCCCGCCGTCGACGCGCTTTGTTCGCTGGCAGCGCGCTGCGATCTCGGCCGCCTCTCGCGCTCTTCAGCCGCCGCGCCCGCCAGCTGCAGATGTGCAGGATCCGATGCGCTTTAATGACGCAGGCAAGGCGGGAGGTACTCCGTTTATGTGGAGTGAGTTCCTGCGGTGGCTGGGCCATGTTTTCCAGTACCCGTTTCTGGGGTGTTGTATAAGACGACCAATGTGTTTCTTTTTTCCTTTTGGTTGCGGAAGGGGGGGGGGGGGGTGATTATATATCTTTTAAGTCATTCCCCCAATTTTTACATAAACATTTAGGAATGGAAACACTGATCAGAGTGTGACTTCTGAGCATGAATGACCGACGTGTCACTCAGGATCGTCGGTGCTAAATAACTAAATAATCACAGTGAGTGTTTCAGTTTAACATCCTGGGTTAGGGCACTGAGACGGTCATTAGGGCAGCGCTGACCTGATATGACCCCGTATACCATGTCAGCCCCAGAGTGGCGCTCCTGTGTCTCCTGTATCTCTACGGGAGAGTCACGTCAGCGATTTTAAGCAGCTGCCTGACGTAATTATCATTGAGTATCAGGTGAATCCATTCCTGCAGTAACAGGGTTATGGATGAGGCAAACTGTATTAAGACCTAGGTTGGTCGCCCCCTTCTGGGTGTTACCTCAGCTCATGGAAGTTATACTTGCATAAGTAATCTTAGGGCGGAAGGGAAAATGATTGGTTCAGACAGATAACCAATCAGATTGTAGAGGAGGTGGGTTAAAGCAATTAGAGGAGGCGGGACCAACCAATCCTCTAGTTGCTTGGACCCACCTCTACAATCTGATTTGTTATCTCTCTGAGCCAGTCATCTTTCCTTCTGCCTTCTGGCCTGAATCATTAGGAGTCTTGTGGATTTTCGCTGAAGGTGCTTAGATCTACCCTCTTCTGTGGGATCTGTTATAAAGGTAATGGAGAAGGTATGAAAACAAACGTCCAGCATGTGAACCGGAGCTGGTCGTACAGTCACTGTGAGGAGCCCAGAGGGCCGGGGTCCTCGCGCGGTAAGAGGCGCGGCCGGCGCAGCCCGAACAAGGCTGACTTTGTGGCGGCAGCACGGGGCTGTGAAGGCAGGCCGGGCAGCACGAGCAGAACCAGCCCGAGCCACACGCCTTGGCCAGGGAACACAGCACTGTGCAGCCCTCTGGCGCAGACACCCGTGGACAATGGGTCCCCTTGTTTCCCAGAAGGAAGCGGGAGATCACTAGTTCCACGGAATGGAGATTTGGGGATTTGGGCTGGGGGGGGGGGGGCGGGAAGAGTTACTTTACCGCTTCTGAAAGTGAAGAGTCCCCACATCCCACCCACCCCCCGTCAAACTCATCCAGCCATCTGGGTGCGGGCGGGCGTTCTTGGAAAGTACATTATTGAAAATCTGCTCTAATTTCATTCCCCCCACCACATCCCGTTCGCCTGTCCTGGAGCGGGCCTCCTGCCTGCGTTCTGCCCTTCGACTGAAGGGTTGGGCGAGACTTCGGCAAGATAAGCATGACGTGTGGGGGAGGTACTCAAGAGCCCAGGAACAGAGTGTGCACAGCTGCACCTGGTGGAATGCTGGCTGTAGGCATGTGGTGGCGCACACTACCCGGGATCGCCAGCAGGTGGCGTGGCAATCAAGGAGCCGTGTGGTTTAAGTCCTCCCTTCTGCTCTACCATTTCAGCAGTAGAATTATGCAAACATTCAGCAAGTTAAAGAATTTGTGCTTGTTTTCGAAGAGACTGATTTTACCATTTGCTCCACAAATCAACTGCAACCATTCGATTCTTGGGCGCCAACTAATATCACAAATCCATGTTTGGAGTCGTCTGATGCATGTGCATCTACACCAGGGGTCTCCAACTCCGGTCCTGGAGAGCTACTATCCAGTAGGTTTTCTATCCTACCCGGCTTCTGATGAGCCACACCTGTTCTCAGGTAAATACCAGGAGCAGGTGTGGCTCATCAGAAGCCAAGTGGGACAGAAAACCTACTGGACAGTAGCTCTCCAGGACCGGAGTTGGAGACCAATGATCTACACAGACCTTTTCCTTTTTGAGTAGGTTAAAAGGTGGTAGCCCTGCTTAACCATGATTGCCGACTACTGCTGTGTCATGCACTCCAGTGCAGAAATCATGGTCACTTTTTTTTTTAAATTGGAAATATACCTCTGAGATATACCACCATTATTAACGGTGCTAGGGGCACTGTTCTTCCACATGCACACGTTTACTATGATCACATGCGATCTGTGAATTATGTAATTCCTCCCCCCAAATAATACTGTGTCAGTCTGTATACAGCATTCACGACTGTGATGTGCTTTTCTCCAGGTTCAGCCAGATGGACTGTGACGGACACCTCGCCAAATGCCTCTCCGAGATGAATGAAGACGTCACATGGTGATCCAGTCTTTCGGTTGATTCATTCTCCCGTTCTGCTTTCTCTATGCCAATCTAAAGATTGCGTTTGCAAGTATTTCAGTTCATTGTGTCTTTACTGTATCACTGGCATTGTAGAGTGTGGAATATGTTGTTGTCAATGTCAAACATGGAGTCAGACAGCAAAGTTGTTCGGAAACTGAACATCTTACCAAGAAGATTCAATTACCAGGTTGGAGCCATGGAAGGTTATTTCAAACTGGATCACATCAGTAGACGTTCCACTATAAAATGGGTACTGAACTGGAAAATATTATCTGTACAATCTGCTCTTGAATGTCTGGTGGACAGCTAAATGCATCCAGATGAAAAAAACGTGAATCTATACATGCATGCCTTGAGTCTTCTTGGAGTGCGATTCTGTTTTCCCCGACGACTCATTTTTACCCATGAAGCCCTTTCCTGTCTGCACACCTCCTCAATTCTGCTTCTCCTGAGATTACGGATCTTCTTGGAGCACCATGCTATGTACTGAAAGCCTGTGCTATGTGGAAGCACTGACCTTCCAGAGAAGCAGGACCCTTCGTCAGGCCGGAGACTCAGGCCAGTGCAGCATGGATCCTGAACTCAGACGACAGATGGCCGTGTACTTTCCGCTTTGTGTTCCAAGCCCTTCTCTTGGTCTCTCTGGTGTGGTTGCCTCACAAAAAGTTCATCCAGTGCCTGTGGGTTCCTCCAAAATCGCCACAGTTGCATCATGTGGCAATGCGTCATGTGGCAATGTAGCTGCCGCTACATTGCCACATGATGCTAATAGGTGCAATCGCCAGATATCCTTGACTGTGATAAATGAGTAATTGAAAGAATGCAGGGAGATCCATGGACCCCTGAAGTATGTGGTAATACTTGCATGACCCAAAAGAGACCAAGCAGAACCAAACAAATGTCAGAAAGGAAAACCACAGTTATGGGGGTACTGGGAAGAACCTACTACTGGTTTAAACACGGCCGTTACCATTGGTTGTAAAAGTCTGAGAAGGCATTAAAGAACGCGTCATGTTCCATATTAACACAATTTTCAGTTTTAATTTCTAATGTGCAAGATGATTATCCTCTGTATTAGTTTATTTGTCTTTACAGTTAAAACTTTGCTTAACTAACTCAGAGGCAAGAAAAATACAACTCACACCCAAAAAAACAAATTAATTACAATGAACGTTTACCGATTTACAAGTGTTACCTAGGATGTTTAAGACTAATCTTGTAAGACCAAACGATGCCATGTCCGACACCCAGTGCTGTCCCGTTGAAGATTGATTTTTCTCTTTACATATTTATAAAACAAATGCTTCAAATATAAAATTTTTCCCTGTAGCACACTGAGAAAACATACTTTGCTTTGGACTTTAAACACAAAAAATGCAGAGAACCAGAGTTGCAGTATTTGGCAAAAACACGCATCTTCGCCACCTTAAAAACCACGTTCTCTTAAGTCAGGTGCCGATCCAAGATACTGGGGGTTTTCGCTTATTGCAGGGGTGGCTCCTTGGGGCCACAGAGGGCCTCGTATCTAGAGTGTGGATCTACGTGGCTCATGGACACTAAGAGGCTTCCTTCAGTCTGACAGGAGAACCCAGGATAGACTTCTGGTCACAGCTGTAAATATTTACACCGATGCCTCCAGCAGTGTCAAAGCTACAGTATCTGACTGTCTGCGAATGTGTCCACATGTTTGAAGCAGGTTCAATTATCTCAACGGCACATTCATACCAGTCATTAGCACATTAGCCATACAGAGCATTGTAAAAGAGATCTGTTTGACGAGCAAGTCAAACAATTCTTTAAAATGTATTACACTCTTGTTCATTATGTAATACCTATGACTGTGTCCTGAATGGTCTTTGTGTCAGACTTAATCTAAATCCTTACCATTTTATACATTACGTAACTTGCCCTTTATCTCCAAAGGACCTGTAAAGTATAAAGGTGTATCCTAAATTCAAAGGAACAACAGCAATCCAGTTTTAGAAGGTTTTCTCTCTGCCGTCAAGTACCACTGTAGAAAAGTTGTGTGATATCACAGTAGCCTGTTAAAAATGAGCTCCCAAAGTCACAGGGTTGCTTAAACAGGGAACCACCCGCATATGTATTACTGGTGATTAGCCCTGTATGCAGAGATCATGTGTTTTTGAAGGCATGTAATCAAAACGATTACAGCTTGGCCCTGTAATCTCTGCCAGCTGCACTATCTGGTGCGGTCGCCTTTGTCGCTCTCGAACGACCAAGCCCCATTGGCTAAATGAGTGGGGACGGATCTAATTAATCCTATTATAGTATTATCATATTAATATAGGGCAGATTTAATCAAATAATTTGCATTGAAGATTTTCTCCTTCGGGAAGGGGGGGGCAGGCTATGTAAACTCTAAACTTAACTTTAAATTGTAAGTTCATTTTGCAGATTTGTGGTATTCATGCTCCTTGTTCAGATGGAATGGGGGGGGGCAGGGTGTGGTTATGCATTACAGGACCTGGGTTCGGGTGCTGCGGTGACATGACCTGGTGGCTGCCTGTCCCGCATTTCGGGGAGGGGGGGGGGTTCTCAGTGCTCAGGGCATCGTGGGTGCTGGGGGGGGGGGTTCTCAGTGCTCAGGGCATTGGTGGGGGGGGGGGGGTTCTCAGTGCTCAGGGCATCGTGGGTGCTGGGGGGGGGGGGTTCTCAGTGCTCAGGGCATCGGGGGTGGTGGATGGGGTGGGGGTTCTCAGTGCTCAGGGCATCGGGGGTGGTGGATGGGGTGGGGGTTCTCAGTGCTCAGGGCATCGGGGGTGTGGAAGTGCTCTTTCTCCTGGAGTGATGTCAGAAGTTATACAGGAAGGAAAAAAATGGGGCCCCATTGCCTCAAAGTCATGCTGCTGTCAAACTGCAGTGGCGTAAGTGAATGAGAATCGCAAATCAGAACAGCAGTTATAAAACAAACAAGCAAACGCAAATGCAATGAGTCCCCCCAAGTCATCACAAATCAGACATGGTTATACAAAGGAGTTGGGCATTTACCAAACATAATGCATCAAATAATTTAGATACACCCCACAAAAACAACATAGCTACACATTTTTACATCACCATCCTCATCATCATCATCTTCATTATTACATCAACATCCGTGTCTAAAACACATCATAGTCCCAGTTCTCTATGGACGACACTTTTAGCAATACTTCTAAATGTAAAACGTCATGGGCCATAAATCACAGCTGTACTCTGATTGGCTGGCGAGATACTAGCGGTGTGTGATTTTAAACCAACGTAGATTCCAGTGGAGACGGGAAAACAGGGAAGACTCCTGACAATTGGCCCGTCATTCACACCACCAGGGCTCGAAAACAAACGCAGGGCTGTGTGGGGAGGGCAAACTGTTCTAAAAAGTAGCTACAATTTAACCCAGTGATTGTTTCAAGTGCAATCTGGAATACGGTGGAAAATATATACTGGATCATTGAGGCACTTCTTAAGAAATCATTTCATCTCCAGTTTCTCTTGGAAAAAATAACTTGCCAGTAAAATGCAACTCCTTTGTAGATGAATTTGCGATTAGCGGAGGAAAGAAATAAAAACATGCCGTTTCTTCATCAATAAAAGGCATCGATTTGTGTTTGCTACCTACAGAATAATACAAGTTTATTATATTTTTCCTTCATCGTTGTACATTCTTGTTTCAGAGGCCTGACCTCCTTCAAGATAACCAGTGTCTTTGAGAAATGAAATCGACAGGGGAAAAAAGTGCACAATAATTCAAGTTCTGGATCAGGACTGTCATATTTACCCAGGGATGACAGGTGTACTAGAAAATTCTTTGTGGATGCAGGCACAGGATAAGCAAGCTTTTTTTCCTCAGGTATAAAGCCAGTAGCGCTGCCCCCCCCCCCCCCCCCAACACAAGGATTAAAAATAAAAATGGAGAGTGGTTTGAGGAAGACTACCACTGACTGACCTTGGGGGGATTTTTTTTCATATAATTTTGTACATTTTCTTTCTGTTCTTGTCTGCTTTGCAGTTCACCCAGTTCCCCCAAGATAATGTTTGTTTCCATCGCAAAAAAAGAGTCTTGCACAGGGTTCCTTGACCTGGCATGCAAGAGAGAAGCTGCGTACACTGCTGCCCCCCCCCCCACCCCCACCCCACTTCCAGAAGTCAGTGTGATGTTTTTGTTTCCTTCCCTTCCAGGACGATCACAGGTGTGCAGACTGTCTGTTTTTCCTTCATACCGACTCCTCCGTCGTCAGCAACATGGGATTAATGTATTCGAATCCTTCGAATTCGGACTGGTCTATTCTCTTAATGACGTCCCTGTGGGGGGGGGGGAATAAGGTGGGGGCGGGGTCATTCACAAACTCTTTATATAACATGACTACAAAAATATCAGAAATACATATTTACTTACTCTGGGTGTGTTTAAAAAGAGTAATTTTTACTATTTTAAAATATAAATAGGTAAGATGAGGTAGTTGCATATGTGGGTATTTTGGGATTCAGTGTTATAAACATCAGTGAATACGGTACTTAGGATCTATTTATCTCTGTATGCATTCACATGGGAAGAAAGAAAATTCTGCCCTATCTGTCGACTCTCACTGTGGGTAATCATCTGTAAATTAAGCTAAGTCCACTTGAAGTGGCTGTCGCGGTGAATGTACTGGTGCCACTCTTCCAAGAACACCAGGCCGGGCTTTCATCACCCACGGTACAGATGGCTGCTCGGCCCGCTCCACGACGTGGGCCGGGGGGGCTGTGTCACCGGAACGTGGGATATGCGCGGACTCACGTCACTCTGCCTGGAACCGCTGGACGGGCAGCGCATCAGCGCCGCGGCCACACACACGTAGACCCACGCGCACACACACCCCCTTCGGCTGCCGCCCACCGGCTCGCCCTGCCAAACAATGCAGGAGACGGCGTTTCCATAATTACCGCCGTCAGGAGCGTGTGCGTGAAACGTGCCTGTCACAGCCGCTCGACGCGCAGCGCGAGTGACAACAAAAGGTATGGGAGGAGGAACCCCCCACCCCCCCATACGGACGGCCGAATGCGAGCTTCGCAAAGCGAGGTAATCAGGCCGTTACGAGGGAGGGAAACAACAAACACGGCACCCCAGTGCAGTGCGACGCGGGGACTGGGGGGGGGGGGGGGGAACGCCAAGCTTTGGGATGTGACCAAAACAAACACAGCTCTCTGTTGCACAAATGTTTTTTTCCCCCCCATGTTAAAAGTGTTAGCAGATGCAGAGGGTTCTGTTGAGGGAGGGGGGTGAGGTTCTGGCGTGCTGGGTGTGGCGAGGCCGGGGGATGGCGGAGGGCAGCACACAGAGTCTCCTCGCATCCTGGGGGGGCGCCTGGGTTCACCGACAGGCATAAGGTGAGCTGGCAGAGGGCCCTCTACCCCCCCCGCCTCGTTTATCCACTGGAAAGAGCAGCCCAGTGCCTCGCAGTGTGGGGCTGCTGGCACCGGGTTCCCCCCCAAAACCCCCCTCGTGAGCCCCCCCTTGCGTTCTGGCAGGTTCCCCCCTCCTCTCATCATCCTGGCGTGACTCGCGGTGGGAGGAGCTGCCGGTGGCTTTGACATTGCACCTGTGTGGGCATCGGCGGGCTCGGCCTCTGGGATGTTAGCACGATAGCGGGACAGCTGTGCCTCATGCACCCCCCGAGCCGGGCGCCCCGCACTTTCCTGGCCCCGGACATTGGAGCTCGCCGTCACGGACCTATGAGGTCACGTCTGTGCCAGGAAAACACTTCATCTCCTTCTACCTATAACCTTGCAGGCACGGCATACGGAGGACAACTAAATCTTTAATAAGCCAGGGCCCCCCCTCCATCTTTTTACCCCCTTTCTTTCTTCCTCCGCCAAATCTGTCAAACAAAAGCGGGTTTACATCACCCCCCTGCCCGCCCCCCCCCCCGTTCTTCAGAAGTGTAGGACGACAACCTTTTCCAGAGCAAGGAGCTGCTTTGAAGTGTTTGGCTGCCACATCTTTTGAAGCCAGTTCGAAATCTCCCATCCAACTTCAAACCCACCATGCCGTTGGGTGGGGTGCGGGGGGGGGAGATGGGGTGCGGGGGTTGCAGTAAATTGCCGTTTGACACTGCGTGGTCTCGTAACAGAACACGCCTAAAGACTCGGGCTTCCGAGAAGATGGGCGACGGCATTCCTGTCAGTATCATTGTCGGTGGTATTTCTGGAATTAACTAGGTTGCCAAGGTCAGATTAAAAAGAAAAACACTCATTAATTGTCAGTATTACATTCCAAAAGACTCCTAACCTTCATATATTTGAATGCCCCCCCCCCACCAAGCCTGAGTAATATATGTGGGCCACTGTGACTGCGCTGACAGACAGTCCCCCAGCAGACAGTCTCTGCCTCGTCCCCGTGCTCCTCTCCTAATGCCAGCGTGTAAATCTCGGCCGGTTTGAAGTCATTCGGACTCCAGTTACAGCCAGACCTGAAAGGGCAGCGCCATCTGTGTAGCCCCTGCCAAACCTATTAGCTTATTCTTTCCAAGTTCATTTAGAACATGCGATCTCACAAAATTTGCTAGCGTGAGATCCCCGGGAGAGAAAAATGCGTCCACATTGATCAAGGATGGAATAATGGCCCGGACTGAATAACCAAGTCACTGAAAGGATCGAAGCAAACCTGCTTCTGTGTGCGTGTGTGTGTTTTTTTTTTTTATGCAGCTCTTTTGTGCGGCAAAACTTAAAAGACCAGCTGCAAAAACTCTCTAAATAAAGTGAGGAATATTCGATGAAAGCCTCAGGGGGTTGATGAAAGGAAAGGGGCCACAAACAGACCCCGAATTCAGCTGGGGGAAGCGGCGCGTCCATCTTCATTTTCCACACACTCCATTACCGAGCGACGGACGCGCGGGTACAGTAGGCTTGCCCAGCTCCAAAGGGTATTCTGCATTTTCAATGGCCTGTCGAGATGTCTGAGGAACGGATCAGAATAGGGCTCAGAAGGGAATGAATTTAGCGGCTCAATGGGCCCAGGACCACCCAGACTGTACATGTTTGGGGCCCCGTCTCCCTCCGGCAGAAATACGACTTCCTCGTGTTAAAACGGGACCCGCCATTTCACCCGGTAAAAGAGGCAGTATTTTCTCCACGTGGTCGCACGCTGTCCTCAGCACAATGCCGGGCCCGTATCCACAGAAGTTTACTCAGTATAAATACATGTCAGCGACATTCAAGTCTTTGTGCGTCACTGAAAGAGCACCACTGAGGTTTATACGTGTGGGATGTAGCGGCAGGCGTTAGGAACGCCGAAGGAGGCCGTCCTCGATGTGGAAAAGCGGTCTGGGATTTCACTGACGGATGATTCATCGACGTGACTTTGTGCCGGAGCTCGAGAGAGGGGGCCGCCTGGCGAGGCGGCCTGAAAAAAACCACACGCATCTGGCACACGGCGCCGTACATGACAGAGTGCGTTACATATGGCATAATGCGTTATACCACAGAGTATCACCCGGTAACTGGGTTCCATGTTGTCACCGGTGCCGTAGCCTGCATAGAAATTAAGTAACAAGACAGGAAATCCCTCTCTGTGTATTGGAGGGGTAGGGTGTGCCTGTGTTCTGGAAAATAAGGCCTGGGTATGGTTAGGGTGCTCATCCAGCCAAACGACATTTCAGTAACGAGGTACATACTGCATTTAAACAGCAACAATTGGCCTGCAAAGGCTTTAGGGAATATTGACCTATTGGATGTGACACCCAGGGAAAATAGGGGAAAATCTTGCACGCTGTGTTATTGTTTGGTAGGATCGTGGATTTATTTTGTACCTGCCTGGCTAAACAATGGGGATTTAGACACACGGCGAGATGCACTCCGCCGGGATCGCGACTAACGGGTGTTTCGATGACGGCCATGGATTAGTTACGAGGGCGATGCAGTCATCACCGCAGACTGGTGAGGGAGGCATCGGCAAACACTTACTCATCGTCAGGAGTTAGCTGCACAGGCTCGTTGGTAAACTGAGTGTCGAAGTTATCTAGGCCGTAGTCGTCCGTGATCTGCGGCTTGAAGGGAGGGGTCACCTGTTTCTTCTCCAGCTGAGATGGGGGGAGGTGCGGGGGAGAGAAAATGAAGCATCTTTAAACAAGCATGACAGGAAGGACGCAACGGACGCTTTTGTCCGAGCTGAGGAGCGTGACGTTCCATCGCACACGTTTCTACATTCGAACAGCTGGATTGTTCACGAAATGATATATCGTCATTCGCTCTCTCCTTTCATGGCCGCCGCATTGTGTTGGCTGAAATTCCTGCTCACTATTAATAAGGCAAAGCACCATGCCTTTGTGCATGTACAAAGCCAAACCGAGGCGGCAGGACTGCATGCTAATTTTGTCATTAATATTGCCTCTCCTGCTGTCCTTCATTCAAAATCCAAAAATTAATTACAGCCACCTGTTACAGAACGCGATTAAGCCACGATTCTTCCTGGACCCATCGAGTCAGAGGGAGATCATCGGCGGCAAACAAAATGAACAGCGCTGGGCTTGTTTTTGTGTGCATGTGTGTGTTTGTGCATCTGTGTGCATTTTACAGGTTCGTTTTAACATCAACACTGACTCACGGCTGCTCAAACCCAAATCAGAAACCCAGAATTCAGAGGTGACAGAATGCAGCTGGCACTTCGGCCAAACGGTGAGCTAATTTCAATGCATTTCTGTATAATTTCCTGTGTCATACAAAGAAAGTAAAAAAAAAAGAAATGGATGGAAAAGTTAAGTGCGGCAGGAGGAACAGTGTGGAGAACGAGTCAAACAAACAGAAAAACAGGCTGTTTAAAGCGAGAAAGGCAGCTTGTAGCCTAGGAAGCCGTACAGACGGAGAGGGGAGTAGAGGAGGTGCTGCAGGGACTTTCATTACTGATTCAGAGGAGGCCCGGGAGCCAGGAGCCGCGTGGGGTTTGTACCGCGCGCTCTCACACGATTTCCCTTTGCTGTTCAAGATCTTAAGGGTCCTGGCGGGTAACTGCAAAGTCCCGGCAGCACATAAAGACTCACAGAAGCAGACAGACTGGTTTATTAACCTCAGCCAGCAGAAGCGGCTGCACCACACTTATCTGTGTTCTGCTGTGATCCCCCACCCCCCGCTTGTTAAAGGAACGAATGGCAAGTGTCTTAGGAGTGAAAAGAGAGCTTCCATGCATTCTTGTTTGCCAATCTGAAGGTCACATGGTCACATGTCAACATACTACTTAAAGAATGAAAATTCATGTGGCTTCTAGTTTTATATGCGTAATATATATTATTATTCTGGTGATAGATGCTAGAGCAGGGGTGTCAAACTACAGTCCTGGGGGGCCGGAGCCCTGTGTAGCTTAGTTCTTTCCCTGTTCCACCATAAATGATTCAGCTCAAGAGCGACGTGGTAATTAGCACAAGCAGTTGAATCAGGTGTGTTAAATGAGGGGAAACCCAAAAATGTGCAGGGGCTCCGGCCCCCCAGGACTGGAGTTGGACACCCTATTTATCCTTTTAAGATATTCTTTATTGATCCTAGAGGGAGAGTCTTTTGCATACAGCAGCACATTATATTATGTGGAGAGACGCAAAGACATACATTTTCTGCATATTGCAAACAAACACTTGTATATTACAACAACCCTTGAGAGGATACACAGGGGGATTAGTGGATATAATAAGCTTATTGCATATTAAACCTGATAACATGGTGACCTGACATTAAAAGCTGCTACAAACGTGAGCCTTAGCTGTTTTAAATGCATTAGCCGTCTAATGCACGGATTCCGTCGGGCATGAGCACAGCATTCTGGGTAATCCTAATCGAGTATCTCCTGTCTGAATGCGTCTTGCACACCTGTGCGCGGCTCTCGCAGAGGAAGGAGAGCTGCGTCCTGTGGCTGCGGCGAGTTAAGTGTCTCCAGTGATCAGGTGCCACGCGTGATCATTTTCTCCCCATGCTCATTTTCTGCGGTGGAGCTGAAATTAGCGCATAATCGTCTTCATAAACACCCAGGTGGGGCTGGGGGGGGGGGGGGCTTTAGCAACCGTCTGGGAAGAAGGCCACTTCAGACATCTCCAGACTGCTAATTCGCTTCCTCCGCGCGACGCGGCGTGCCGTGATGAACGCGCACGCACAACCTTCGCGTCCCGCGTTGGAGCGCCGGGAGCTTCCTGCCACGTTCCAGATGTCGCTGGGGATGTTAATCTCTGTGTCCGTGTGCCGCCGTGGCGCTGGGGATTTTTAGCACTTTGCTAAATGCTCTCGGTGTCCATGTTTGGCCGCGACGGGCCCTTTCACTCTCACGTCTCTCAAATTCGTGTTCCCCACTGTTACAAACGGCCGCATGTTGATTGCCGTGAATTTCAGTAACACTGGGGGGCTGCATCTGGTGATATTTTATTCCTTCCTGAACTGCTAGATGAAACAATATTGTCATAACTGATATACTATTTTAACATGAGCTTGTAGCTCAATTGCACTTATTAATGGGGCTAATGGTTGTGGTTACTGAGTGCAGTGGAGAGAAATGGTTCGTGATGCCGATGTGACACCTGCATGAGGAACCTGAGCTGTCTAGCAGCACATCTGCATCCTTTCTGGGCTTATTCCTTGCTGAGGCACGAATGCCTGAGGGGGGGGGGGGGGCGGAGTGAACGAGTCGCAGTGGGGGGGGGGGTAGTGTTGTGAAGGGAAGGAGCTGAAAGCGGCAGAAGATGATTATAAATCACCCCCACGGTGACCGACAGGCACCTGCCTCTCCAGGGTGGCCAAGCCCTGGGAAGTGGGGGGGGGGGGGGTGACACGGGGAGGGCATGACGGCACCTGCCTACCCGGCTGGAGACCCAATTAGGGCTCCGGGCTGCATCAGCCGAGAAGGTGAGTGTCGCCCCCCCCCCCAGGGGACAGAGAGTCACTGAGCAGCTCAGGACCAGGGGCAGATTGCATCCCTGTGAACAGCATCCAGGCCGGCCGGCCCTCACGTGTCCATCACTGCTCTTATTTCATTGCTCGGCCCACATTCATGCTTGGAGGGGCTTATGGTGATACCCGATAGTAACCAGGAGCACTATGACCCTACTCTCTGGACCCTGGGTTCTGCTGTGCTCAAGCTGTGGGCTGCTTCAAGCCACCTTCTCCTGAGATCCTCGACCTATTAAAATGTGCCGTTGAAACAAAATTTGCTGGCCTCAGCTTGGCCTGAGATGAACCACTTTAATTGGGGGGGGGCAGCACACTTTAGACCCTTTCTCACACTAGCTGGTCACACTTGTACTGGTTTTACTGTCACACCTTTAGAGAGCATCCCGATGCGGTAAAAGCCAGCTATTCTTACCAACAGCATCCTAACATTTTCTTCGTACACTGTGTCACATATTTGGTTGCCAAGGGGATTCACACTGAAGCTTCCAGAAGCAACATGTTTGAAGGTTCTGCTTTCAGACACCAGCGAGCTTCAGGCTGAGCTCCATCTCTCTGCCGGTCAGCCACCATCCGCCATCAGCTGCCATTAAGTACTAGAAAAACCAGTACTGGTTTGTCTTAATAACGGTGCACTGTGCTGGAAACGGCCGGGTGAGAGACTCGGGGGGGTATTTGTGAAGTAAGATGTGAGTAAACACTGGTACTGCCTGCGACGTCACACCATCAAAGGCCCCGGGAAGGAAGAGGGAGGAAGCTGACCTATGACTCACCCACCATGGGAACCTCACCCAGCATGGTTAGAAAGGGCGCTGGTAGCATAGCGACCCCCCCTGTCTGAGCAGGGGGTAGGAGATGAGAGCCCGGGTCACGTCACGCCCGCCTCGAATCGTGACCTGTGTCGGCTTGCGGACCTCAGGTCTCCTGCTCTCATGGTTCTTCCTGCTCTGATAATACAAACCGGCCCAAGGATCCCGGGAAATCAGCTGCCTTGGGATGCATCACAACTGATCAGTTTGATTATAGCATTATATCATTTTTCCACTGCGTTAACAGATACTGCTGCTTCCGGATCTCATGCTAAGTGCTTCGGGAAGACCACGGTGGAAAGGTATGAAAAAAAAAACAATTAGATTTAATTGAAGAAAAGCGCCTCTTTGTAGAAACAACATCCAGGTGCTTTTTAGTTTTAAGGGAACCTTAAATAAAGGTGACATCTGAAGTAAAACAGATTATTCTCTCCTCCTGGTTCCCTTGTATCAGGCGAGGCTGAAATTACTCCAGTCAGGTGACTTCTAAATGCGGCCGCCCACTAAGGCTCGAAGGGGACGTAACGTGGAGACGAATGACACGCCAACGCATTAGCGGCGAGTCCCTCTCTCGGGGGAAACACGATTAATATTCACTCCGCTGAGCGGCAGCGGTCGGCGCGCAGAGCCAGACTCTCGGCGAGCGGCGGGGCGGATCTTACGGAGCTACCCCTGCGCCACAGCATGCTAACGAGAGCCATCATCAGTGTGAGAGGCCTTAAATATGAAAGTGACTCGGTTCGAGGTGTCTGCGTTAGCGTGTCAGGGGCCTCATTGCCATTCTGAATAACGACCTTTCATCTTTACGTGATTCATGTCAGTTATTTTTAATAAATATTCAATTGTGACTCGCTAGTCTTAAGCTATGATTTATTTATCGGTAGTCCTGTTAGCTATGCGCCACAAATATGGTTTGAGCGAATTGTTTTCCGAACAATTAAAAGCTTCTCTTTTTTCGTCCCAGCTTGCACCCCCCTCCCCACCCCATTCTTCTCCTTCCTTTTTCACAGAGCTGTCTACAGAGCACCCCAGGTAGGCTAATGGACCAGAACCGAATTACGGGCCACAGCCGCATGTCGGAGGCGAGGGAGTGTGACGGTGACAGTGTCAGTGCAGCCTCGGCGCACTTGCCCCCCCCGTCCCCAGCGTCCCATCCTCACCGGTTAACCACCCCCTCCCCAGCCAGAGAAGGTGAGCCTGACACAGGTGATGCCAGCACTAATGCACCTAGCGCCCCCTACTGGCCGCCTTCAGGAGCAGCAGACTTACCAGATTTACCATAAAGTATGTACATTCCTACGCTCCCTTCACTTATGTAAATGTGCGGGGATCCATCAGCACTGACATGATGAAGACATTGTTTCAAACGATGAAGCATGAGCCGATGATTTAAAATACGTATCCAAATTCCTTATTGACTGGCGCTTTTTATCTTGCATAATTTAACCTTTCCCATCGATGTGAAGGATGGAGGGGGGAGAGGGGGCGAGGTCTGGAAAAAGGAATCCGAGGGGGGGTGGCAAATAAGAAAATGTCTACTTTGCCATTCAAGTGTGGGTTTTTAATGTGTAGGCAAACCAGTGATGTTCTGCACCCTAATTAGTGCGATACCTGACTGGGGCTCAAACCCACATCACTGCAACCAGCACAATTAAAGGAGACAAGGACCAGCTCACTAAAGAGTTCTATGTTCAGCTCAAGGAACCAATTGTGGACGTGCCTATGACATCACTGTCAGGCCACTGCAATATGCAACGATATGCTAACATGCTAAGCCTGTACTTGCTTCAGACACCTGCCTAGTGGCCTGCTTCTTGCTGCCCAGATGACTTGGCAGTAGGTCCACATCAAGCCTGTGTGCTTCAGGTGCGAGGGGGGGAGCCAGCGCCCCCTACAGGCAGGCTTTTTGGTGCGTGGAATGCTGGGAAATGGGAACACAGAAGCCAGGACTGCACTAACAACATGTGGCACATTCAGATACTCAAGTTAATTCTGCCCATTTCAACTGCGGTCAACAGTCATGCGGCAGACGTGAGCAGACCTGGCTGGTGAAACAGCCTCTGACATGAGATCATTTCCTACGCCGATGTCGGCCGACACTCTGGGGCTCCGTCATGTCAGGGAGGCGCTCGCTCGACACACGGCAGCGGCGTGCATTCGGTCCGACAGCCCTAGGGGCCACGGGGGCTGCAAATCACAAGCTTCCAGATTTTGCTGAGACTGTACTGCTGGACTAATCTAACCCGCAACACCCAGTACACAACACAGCACAGGCCTGTACGTATCAGGAGATCTTCCTAGATAATACAGGAAGAATATGTTTGCAGAAAACCTGTATGAATATTGTGTTTCTGTCAGACCATTGTAAGTTTATTCTATTAAAATTAATTGCCATCAATGTCAAATCTCTATTGACGACATAATTACTCATTATCAACAGAGTTAGCAGAAACAATAACATACTAAAGAGAGTTTACAATGTAGCCGATCTTCATTACATTTTTTTTGAATACCATTACCTTAAGTTTGGGGGCCTTCCCAGAAAGTGTTCCTACAAATTTGCAAACCTTAGCGCTAGCTGAACTACATCATTACTCAACAGGTCAAAAATGAATCTAATCAAGCGAGTCGATGGCCTCGATGATGACAGGGCTTCATCCAAAGTCGTGCTGTAAAGTGACCGTTGCTTACGGGTGTTGCGATGATGTTGGGGGCGCATTGAGACCCGTCCTAAAGATGGACTCGGCATCTTTCATCCATACACCCACAAACAAGGTCTCAGAGTATCACTCCGTTCTCCTGCTGATGTCATCAGTGCTCCTCCTGCACACCGAATCAGGACCCCCCCGCAGCCAGTCTGTCGTATCAATACACCCAACTACAGAAAGGCATGTTTTATAAATACATCAGCCATGCCCCGTGGATTGGCCATCTCCTCACGCATATAGCCCCTCATCCTCTATCGCGGCATCCGAGGCATTAACCTCCTCATCCTGTCAGGAGCCCCCGTACTCCTCCAAATGTTTAATTCATTAATAGCTCGTTACAGGCAGACGGAGTAAAACCCAGTCAGCTGCGGGCTCCGACTGCCGGTGAACATTTCATTAAGGCTACAAACGAGGAACGTTCACGCCCAGAAGGCGTCGACTCCGTCGTGACTGACGGGCCTCATAAATCATCACGCGCAAACGCGCCGGCGCTGCCACAGCCGCCTGCCCGCTCCCGGAGAACGCGATTATTACCCCGTTACTCATTTAAATAAATAATTCAGGGCCATAAAAAGAAAGAGGAACCGAATACCCGCCTCCCCCCCCCCCCCCACTCTAATTACCGAATCCGTTTTTCAAGGGGCCGTTAGGAAGCTTCCTGATCAGCGGGCAGCTCCGTCCCACACTGGGCGTGCGGCAGGCTTTGGAACGCACAGCCCGAGAAGAGAAGCAGAGAAGTTTTTTTTTTTTTTAAATAAAGCGAACAAGCAGGAGAGAGACGTATGTAAAAGGTGGCAGCCGGGCATCGTTTCAGGCGTCTGAGCTACGGCTGGGTTTGATGCTTCTGGCCATGATGGTGCTGTCCGCCCCACCTGGCCGATAGGTCCACCACTACGCCGCCAAGAACAACCAGCAACCTCATAACGTGGGATCTTCTTGTTGCCTCCCGCCACCTCATGATGATTCTGCCTGGCGTCAAACACCGTGTGAAATTAATCCCCTTCTCCCTTCTATTTACAGGTAGTGACCGGAAATGTTAGATATAGAAAGAGGCATCAATCACTTCAACAGTGATTACATGCTAGGTCAAAAAAAAGGCTGAAATTCTTCATGGCATTGAGAGGTTCCTTCTTTAGTCTATTTTGAGCTGGAAAAGTGAGGCATGATGATAAGGTAGGATGCTGGAAAGGCTATCAGCCTGGCTCAGATCACATTACATTATGCTTTGCTCTACAAATCAGTCCAGAATATGACCTGGGTAGCTTGATTCATTTTTAATTTTGATACAGAGAGTCTGTTTTGTTGCATTTTGCCTTAACTTACACAATCTTGTGGCATACTTTTACCCATTTTGTACAGTGCAATATCACACAAAAAAATAGAAAAATCCTAGCTTAAACATTTCAGATATTGCTCAGTGTTTTATATAAGATAAATCTTCTAAGCCTTGATTTATGCTAAATGTACAGCAGCCGAATTAATATTAGCTACAGGTGAACCACTTGAAGTGAAAACCACCCGACGGGGATACTAGCTGGAATCGCTAACTGCGCTAACTGCGCTAATGCAAACGAGGACTACCCAGTAATGAGATCCGGCGATCCACTGACTTGTGAGGTCACTGGTGGCTCTGAAAAATAGGTGTGCCGCTAATACGTATGAAAAAAAATTTCACGGCATGTTCATTGGCGATTGCAGGTCTCCATGGCAACAGAGATGCAGGGCAAATACAGCAGAGCCCCCATTAGACACAGTGAGGTGCAGCCGGGAATGAGCAGAAATGCTTGATTACAGTTATAATAGAAACCAAAGAACTTGTCAGAGGCCTTCAGTGTGGCTCCCTGAATGGTTCCCAGAAAGAATGCGCACACTCGCTCATACGACGGCGCTGGGCAGGACCCCCTGTCCTGCCGCCCACGGCCTTCCGAGAAATCCAGAGGGGGCGTCACGGCTAACGCTGGCGTCCCTGAATGAACACACAGGCCGAATAGCCGTCCGTTTTCAGGCCGTGCCCTTCCGTTGTAGTCCTCGTCTCTCTGCGTCATCCATGTTTTACGTGCAATTCACACACAGCTATTCAGGTCTTACAAGGTATCATCTTACATTTTATTTACTTAGCGGCCGCTTTTATCCAAAGCGACATACATATTTCGAGAAAGCAGGCCCAGACAGTCCCTGAAGCAATAGGAGGTTGCTCAAGGTCCGAGTGGTCAAGTCACTCTGCTGACTTCAAGATTTTAACTGGTGACTTTCCCATGGCGGCGTCCTAATCTGCTGAGCCGCACACTGCCTACATTAGTCACCTTTTTTCAGAGGGGATGCTCAGTAAGACTCGTCACCATGCTAGAAGAATAAAAACTCATTATAAGACATATTTTACACATGCATCGCAGTGCTAATAGCTACCATACTTGGGTTAAGATCCTTCTGCTGACACACTGCGCGAAGCCGTGACCTTTGCTCTTCGTGCGCGATCAATCCCAGTCTAACCAGTGGCACCGGCAGCCACATGCAAACATCTGCCTGCGGATTTTTATTTTTAATAAGCTTTTGCAAAAAAAAAAAAGGGGAGGAACACATGTGAAGTGAAGTGCTGGGTGTGGGGAAGCGTCGCCATTAGAGCCACGGATTCCTTTGAAACGCTGTAGCCACCGACGGGCAAATGCAGTCCCCTGGCCCGAAACGTGAAAGGACACCCATTAGTGATGTACCTGCACCTCCAAGGGTAATACCCATATCACTCTCCCAGGAAAGCAGACTCTCCATGGTACGCCTTGCATGTACAACAAAAGCCTGGTGTCAAAAATCACACTGAATCCAAGCTTATGATTTCCACTCTTATTATTGTTATTATTCAGTTACATGTGACACATTTTACAATAGCTAATGCTAAGAGTCCTGCTTTCCCACTCAGCTCTTTGCACATGATGTTTGTTCAGTCGAGGTGTTTTATTTGCATTATGTTTATATTGCACTGTAAGTTACATCACACTGCGTCCAGGTCTATATTGTCATCATCGTCACTGCAATTATTGTCTTGCTGTAAGCACCAATGTGGTCTGTGTTTTGTGTTTGATTTGTGTTTATCGGTGGCTGGAAGGACAGGCAGAGTAAGATTATCATTGCATAGTGGAACGGACTACGGCACATGACAATAAACTCTGAATCTAGTCAGGCGCCTCGACCATTGATCATAAATGAAGTCCAACACCCAAAGTCAAAGGTCAAGTACCTGACGGCCGCTGGAGGCTTACCTGGTCCCAGTCTATGCTGCGGAAAAACGTGTGCGACTTGATGTCCATGAAGCCCGTCTGGACCTGGCAGCCCAGCCGCTCCTTGGGGTCCTGCCAGGACAGCAGAGCCGGTCACCCAGAGGGAAGAGGCCAAAGAGCCTGCTATTGCAGTGCTCTCCCTAACACTGCAGCAGTGAGCAGTGAATGAAAACCTCCTCATTCATGAAATAGATAACGTTTCAGGGGGTGCCGGTGTTAATGTAGGCCACGTGTTATCCCGTCTTTGCTTCCTGTTAGTGGAAATTACTGTGAAATTACCATGAAATTAATTAAGGTCATCGCAGATTTCATTACTCAGTTACGGCAGATGTGAGAGTTCCTATAGCAGGTCTGGGATCAGCACGCCTCCTGGGGGCCGACCTACTTGTTTTGGGAGGGGGCCAAATATACCTGGCTGCAGGCAGTAGGGGGTGCCGTGGAAAGGGCAACAGCCAACACACCCATCGATTCATATCCCGAAATTATATGTCAGCTGCTCTAAATGGGCAGCCTTACAGTTCGTTCAAGTGCTTTTTAGCGTTAATTAGTGGCCTTGTCTGTAGTAAAACGGATCTTGTGATGGATTATGCTATACAATATTCTCTTTCCTTCAACAAGGGAAATTGGCATTTTAATGTGACTGTTATTGTTCTTCAAGACCCATTCAACCATGACGAGAAAGCTCAAGCATGGTGCAGGAGGGCCCTAGCTCAGGCAGCAACACTGCACACAGCTGTACGCTGACACTGCATGTTCACGTTTGTTTCGTCACACTATCCATGTCCTGGGTCATGTGTCGTTCAGAAAAAAAAAACACGTCACTGCACATACTCCTGTGCAATGTGGCAGCATCACTGCACATATTCCACTGCAGTGATGCAGTATCACTGCACATACTCCTGTGTAATGTGGCAGCATGGTTGAAAATACTCTAGCGTTGAGATGCAGAAACCCCACTTAGTCACTGACAGCAGACATCGACTGTTTTCAGAGCCTCTTAATGTAAATCATTAGCTGGTAATTTGTTTACCATAAATGCCTTGCACGGATCACTAGGTCTTATCATGCTCCAGCTGGATAAGACTAAGACTGGTTTCACATGCCTGTGACACAAAGGTTTGTTTGTTATGACACACTGTGATGCTGCGCTTTGCATCTTTCGTAAACCTCCTATATCTCCGCGTCTAGCCAGATTTCAGATAGGGAATGCAATTTGTTTGATTAACCTCAGACTGGCTGATTAGATTCATGGAAATTCAATATAGCTTGACTACTGGTGCTTTTATCACTCGGTTTAATTTTATTTTGTTAATTTTATCCTCAGTATAAGGTGTATAATGTCATCGTCATCACAGAGGAAAATGCGAAAGTGTTTCTTAGTTTGCTTTAATTCCGCTCCATCCTTCATCATGAAACTGGTTCTTTGTTAATGTTTGTCTGCTTCCTGGCAATAGCTACCAGGTTACTAGTGTACTAGACAGGCAGTGATTGAAGATGGATAGATGGCTGAATTAATGCGTCACCTTCTAGTGGTGAAACACCAAGCCTACAACCTCCCGATAACTTCAAAGCTGCCAAGAACCGAACATTTAACGACCATCAAGAGTGACGCATGTTCTTACTTTCAGTTTACTTTCGCCTCAAAGCGTCACAGCAAGGATTCTGTTTCTGCTTTGAGCCAAACGAAAAAGGGCAGCAGTGTGGGGGTGGAGGGCAGGGGAAACCAGGGCTGAGCAGTTGTTGCTGTACTATAAATTGCACGGAGGAACAATCCGGTTCCTTAGTCCATTTCAAAGCAGGGAGATTAGGCGACTCTGATGAGGCCTGTAGAGAAGGGCGAGCCGCGGTCAACACTCTTACCTTGTTCAAGAAGCCCTTCAGAACACTAGCTGCCTTCACCGACAGAGACCTTGGAATGCGAATGGGCTTTTCAAGAATAACTGAGTGTGGGGAAGGGGTGGGGGGGCGTCAGGGGGAGACAGAGATGGAGAGAAAAGAGAGAGAGAGAAAAGAGAGTCAAGCCACCAAGAGACCAACAAAATAAGGTTCCACGTCAACAACAGCAATCCCTCCGTAGCTTGTGTGTGTGTTCTATGTGTTTATTGTAATTATTTACTAGTACTAATTTATGATACTATATCTGTAGTCCTTAAACCCACCCTTAAGAAAAACACAAGATTATTTCACAGCCAAACTGATCATTTTTCCACTGATCATTTGACATTGAAGGAATGCGTGCGGTGAGTAGATGCCTATTTCGGGTAATCAGAAATAAGAGAATGCGCCCAGCTCCACATTTCCATTTCTTTATAACCAAATGGCAGAGTTTCAGGATAAAAGGCTGTTAAAATTACCGCGCTCCCGGGTAAAAGCTGTTGTTTTTTGTTTGATCACCTGCTTCCTAAATGCAGGCCTGTCTGTTACGCTCCCTCTCCATGCGAACTTAACCGGATTTGTCTCTTGCGGTTACAGCCGCAAGTCTGATGGCTCATCGGCTCGGCTGCTCTGAACTCTGAATCAGATTTGGTGGAGAAGTGGCTACCCACAGCCTCTTGTGGGGGGGGGGGGGGCGCTAGTGTCTGATCTGTGGGGAAACTACCCATCGCTGATAAGACACTCTCCGCACTTAATATTGAGAGATCTGTCCTTGCGTTGCCACAGCCGAAGAGCTCCAACGAAGGCCGATTATGAATATACATCGTCGGCGAGCCTCTTGCTTGCCCCGGTCCTACCCACCAATCGACTGGGAACACACACACAAGAGAGTGGGAGTACACAGGCCTGGTCGCCTGCTCGCAGCGGGACTCACCTTGGAAAAGGTACTCCTCTGTGTTCATGTCTGGATTGTCTGTGATGATGTCAAACGGGGACCGCCCAGCCATCATCTCAAACATGAGGACACCCAGTGCCCACCAGTCCACGCTGAACCCTGTGGGGCCGGTAGAAGCAGCTTCAGTCACAGCACTGTGTTTCTTCCCATTTACTCGACTGCTCCTTACCATCACCTCCCTATTTGTCCCCGAGTTCCTTCATTGTTCCACCCATTGCTGCCCCGTTAACTTCCTGCCCCCTTACTGTTCACTTCCTGTTCCTGCTAAGCTCCTATGCACTCCCCCCCTTCCCTAATCCCTCCCCATGCTTCCTGGCATCCCTACACACCTACCATAGTCTTCCCCACGCAGGATCTCCGGGGCAATGTAGTTAGGTGTTCCACAGAAAGTACTGGTGGTGTCTCCGGGTCTGATTCCTTCCTAGAAAAAGGACAGACACACACAGAGTGTTTATACCTTCAGGAGACATGCAGAAGGATCAATTCCTATTTCTAAATCTACAATCATATAATACCACAGAATTAGTACAAGATGCAAAAGAAAGATGAGGGAACAGGGAGGATTTCACCTTGCACATGCCGTAGTCTGTCAGTTTGATATGCCCCTCATGGTCCAAGAGAACGTTGTCCAGCTTAAGGTCTCTGTAGATTATACCTCTCTCGTGGAGAAAGTTCAGAGCAATACATATCTCAGCTGCATAAAATCTATGGAGAAAATTGAGTATACCATGTAAACACATATTCTTTCAATCAATTAATATGATATTTAACTTAATGCATGACGTGGATTAATTTTCTCTGCTTGAAACCCTTCATTTTCCAGAGTGCAAAGTCTAGAATGTGGATTCAGGGGGGATTCAAAGGGGATTCAGACTTGTGATTTGAATTCATTTCTCATGAAATACTAGTTCTGTCCCTCATTTGCATAAGCCGAACATTCACTATTGTACTCCACAAATGACATTTTGAATTGCCTCTGAACATGTTTAAAAGTGTTACCCATTCGGCAAGCTCTGCTGGCACGGGCTGTGTGAGGTCTGCTCCGTGTCACCGCAGCCGTTACTCCCTGAAAGGGCTTCTGGGACCTTGGCGAGCAGCTCATGAATATGTGAGATCATTATCTGTGATTAACACGCTGCTTCACATACGAGATCACCACTCCCTGAATGCAGACCGCGTTGTAGTGACACTCATGCCTCTACCAATTACCCTCGGCCTAATCCCTGTTTATTACGCCGTGATTAAAAACGGCAAACGGTCCTGAACCCTGTGGGGCAACCGGTTCTTTCGTGGCAACCGGTTTTACCGTGGTAACGGCATCGCCAAGGAGCAGTCTGGAAAATGCGGGATAGTCGGGCCAGATTTCGCTAAAAATCTTAGGACACAACGATTCATCCTCATCTAAAATATGGGGCTGATAGCAGAGGGTGCTCACGTGCCGCGTTGTGTGGTTGGCGTCAGCCAAAACGCAGCCTACGGCTCTTTGGGAGCTGAGCAGGTCATGTCAACTTAACCTAAACGTGTTCCCCGGAAAAGCCGGACGCTTGCGGGCTACTGCATCTTCAGCGAGGCTATTTTGGGAAAAAATCTCCGCGCTAGCCGGCATTTTTCAATTATACTTGCAGCGGGAGATGAGGGCAGAGAGCGGTGGGGACTGAGTGTTCTCACAGGCGCCGGCTCATGAGGAAGAGCCATCGAAGAGCGGCATGCGCGGACAAACGTGTGCTCCAATTTGTGCCCCATGATTTCCCTTGTAATAACAAAATAAATAAACAAATGAAGGAAATTAGCCCCCCTCCCCTCTTCAAACAGAAGAGGGGAGGGGGGCTGTTTTGCGCGCTGTCGGGCTTCTCACCGGGCATGTTCTTCCGGAAGCTTCCGCTGCCGTTGCATGTGGAACATCAGGTCGCCACCGTTGACGTATTCGATCACCAGGAACAACCTGGAAGGCAAATGGCACCCCAGTGAGACAGCCCCTCGTGGACTCTCCCCCCCTCAATGCCTCGACTGAGACCGTGAATGCTTGTGAACATATGCAACATGGAACAGGGGTGTGTATAAAAACAAATGCGTGTGTTAATCGAAAAGAGTGCAAGGTCTGGAAGCCTGGAAGCACCCAATGATGCAGAAGAGACCCTACAAGACTGAGCAGGACTCTTGTGGGCAGCTTGGGATATCAGGTCTCTTCCACTTCTCTCTGACTCTGATCGGACCACCAAGCCCCCCCCCCCCACTTCCCAGTAATATACAGTACATTTTCTCCTCATTGTTGCTGGGTCAGCGGTTTGTCAGGAGCATGCTGAAGCCTGCCAACCAGCACGCTCAAGCTCCTCGCTTCTCTCCGAGGAACTTAATCCACCCCCCCCCCCCCCACTCACCCGCCTGAAGGTTCTCATCACTGTGGAGACCGTGCCAGGTGGCTGCATGCGGCGGCTTGTGGGCCCAGATTAGGGAACCCGGCCGAGCCCTGAACGGGCCCCAGTTGGTGGGTGGGGGTGGGGGCTGGAGTCAGAAACGCTCCCCCGGTGTGAGTTACTCGCCCGGGGAGGGTCGCCTTTGTTGGCGTGAAAAGCGTCACCCCGTAGCCACCCCAGCGCTAACTCCATATTGTATCCCGTGTTCTCCCGAACAAAGCTAATCCCACAGACCGTCACCCTCGCTTGCTACCGAATTCCCCGCTAATGACGCCATTCGTGCAACCAGGGACCCCCACCGCCAACCCAAGGCGCGAGGAGATGGAACTGAACTGTGGGTTCCCCCGCTGGACCTCGTGACTCGTGTCTGTGACCGAGATTCGGTGGCCCTGAGCATACCCTTCGAGGCAGGGGTGCAGTGCCTCGGGTCCCAAGCCACGCGTGAGGCGAAAAACAAACGAGCAACTTACCGACTGTCGGTCTGGAAACAGGAGTGAAGGCCAACCAGAAAGGGGTTGCTGGACGCCTGTTCGAACACGTGCTTCTCTGTCTGCACCCAGTCAATGTCCTGTAGAGCAGAACAAGCACAGACAGAGAGAGAATACCCAAGAACGCATTATTAACTCTGTCTTCTGTCCTCACTTACTTATCGCTTGTTTGACACGCAAAGCAAACATACGGCAACGTCGCTCGTTTAAACAGCCGAACGCATCTGCTGAAACGATTGAGGTTAAGCACGCTGCCCAGGGGTGCAACGGAAGCTGTCTGGTTCGCTTTAGCCATTACGCCACCTGCAGCCCGTACAGCAAAACTCACAGGGAATATTAAATCTGCTGCCGGTTTTCTTTACAAAATAATTTTTTAAAAAGGATACAGAGAGGAGACACTGCATTTGGCCACGATACACTAAAAACGACAGCTGCCGGCCCCTCCGAGATGAGTACGTCAGTTCAATGGCACTGCTCAAATACACAGCTGTGTAAATGGATTACGTAACGTAAAATATAACCGGCAAGCCTCGCTGTGCACGCCGGGTTCTGCTTGGGAAACGGGGAACTGGCATGGATAAAGGTCACCCCCGTGATGTCAGGACAGGCTAGACTTATTTTTCGTACAGGCTACCTGTCCAACTGTACACTCTACAGTACCTGTGCTCAAGAAACCGCTAAAAAGGGATATTCACAGGGAAAGTGATGGAAGGGACAGGGGGCCCAAAATCTACCATACTCTGCAGCCGCTCGGCCCGTTTTCGCTATAATGGTATGGGGGAGGGGGCAGAAAATACCACCACCACTCACGGGACACACTCTACTTAAGAAATCTTCTGAAAACATGGTCGGTATTGGTGAGATACAAAGAGAAAGGGATAGAAAGTGTCATGATCTGGAAGCAAAAAGGCAAAATGTATTTCATTGTGTTTTCATGGGTGGAGAGGTCTAGTTATGTCTCATTGGTGGAACCAATCACTCTGTCACCCCGATTGACGATGGGACTGTTGCCAAAAGTCCCTAATGGATACTTTTCACAGAGTAAGTTTTAACATGAGACAGATACAAGAGCACACAGCCCACTTCAATAAATCAGAGCGATTTAATTTCCTGCCAAAGGAAAGAAGATTACTGCGATGAGGATGCACAGGCATCCTGCAGGAAGACAGCTGTCCGCGTTTATTTCACATTCCTGACCTTCATTCCTTGTCTGGCTACGCTGATTGATTATGGCTGGACCTCCAATTGAATTTTCTCTTATTATGATTATTTTTTTAAACAGCCATTGATTCTTCCTCGCCCACCTGCAAGCAATGAACCACTCACTACTAATTTCAGTGTGAAGTTTGTCCTAAATGGTCAATGGTATTTCAGCCTCCCTCCACCAGGGGGCAGTCACCATGACCGAAGATCATTGTAAATACAGTACAGGCCTTATTCCTGTAAAGTGGATCTAAAAAAACACTAATGTTCCAGCCGGCAAAACAGTGATGAAAAGCCTTGATGAGAAGCCAGGTGATTAGGTGCAGTGCCCAGTTGTATGACTTATTCATTGAATCATTTGATCAACCATTTTACATTCGTTCAGCCTTTGGTTACTCATATTTTCATAGAGGTGACATTTTAATACACATAACTTTTGCACAGATTCCGTAGGACTTTAGGGATGGTAATTTTGGCACAGATTTCATAGGTCGTCGTTTCCCAAAAACAAGATGAGAGCCTCCTGTGTTTCACAAGCTTCGCGTTGCCCCACTGCGGTTACTTGATGACACCACGATTCAGGGCCGAGGGGGCGCGGAAAAAGATGAGGTGGATCTCCAAGGGCTGGGGTGTCACTTCCCAGAATGCCGCGCTACACAAAGACCCTCGGAATAGAGGGCCCCATGGAAGGACCTCCTTCCTGCACCTCGAGACATTCTGCCAAGATGCTCTCAGAACAAAGGAAGAGCTCTTCTGTTTGGGCAAAGACAGGATTAATTCAGTTTACAGCCGTTTCGACGCAATCCATCATTATGACGGATTAACAAAAAAAAAAAAAAGAACGAGAAACACGTCCGAGGGAAGAGAGGAAAAGCTCAAACAATAGGACTCAGGTTTGTGCCTCCTCCTCGACGCACAGTGACGGGAAGATGCCAGGATTTCATTAGCCTTGCCTTCCGAGTCCGTTCCCATAAACAACGGAGCGGTAGGAAAGACCCTGTCCAGCTCCTCTATTTTCCCCTCGTTATTAATTTGGACTCCTCCTTGGCCTCTGCCGGCCAGAAACGGGGGCCAGATGCCAAAGGCCAAGCGTGCTGCATGAGTAAGCAAGTATCGCGTCCAGAGCCGCTTTTAACTACCTCCTGGGCCATCCATCTATGCCGCTGCAACCCCCGGAGCCTCGCCAGGACGTGCTCAGCTCCAGAGGGCTGCACTGGGTTCTCATAGTCGCACGCGTGGGCGGCAGGGAGGAGGGAGAATGGGCAAGCCCGCTACTGTTTGTGACCCGTGTCCGGCCTGGTGCCACGATCCTCGCCAAACTTCTTGACATGTTCTCTGAGGCTCCATAATCCTGAGCCCCGACCCCTGACCTTTCCCATGTGACCACTCTCAGTCGCAGCACCTTGAGATCATTTTGTGTTTTTGTTTTAAACATGTTTCTGACTGCGCTATTAGAACTAGGCCAGTTCAGCTGTAATACTCAATCGGTATACCTCAAGTTTATTTTTCAGTTCTTTGGCATATTTATGTGATATTTTAGGATCTTCTGGATGCATCTGTCTGGCGAAGAGAACAAATGGATTAATGAAAAGTTTCTCATGAAGCTGCCTGGGAAAATTCTGTCAGGCAAACACTCCACGAAGAATAGGGGCTGCTTGGTAAATCAGAAGGAGCAGAGGTTTAAAATGCCGAATGGCTGTTTTTATGACAAGACCAGTCCGATCTAACAGAAACGTGTATTAAAAGAAAAGTAAAGTAAAATCTGAAACAGTTGAAGTGAAATGAGAAGCCATCGTACTTTTGATTTCCTCAAAGTTTTTCTTGGCTTCCTGCTCCTGTGGACTACAATACCACTCCACACGCAGACCAAGAATTTGTACGATTTCTTCTTCAACAGCTCCATCTAGTGGCCAAAAATATAATCGTCCCAACCCTACACAAACAATAATCTGAACCTTTGAGGCCAAGTAACTGAAAAGGGGCTGCGTTGTACTCTCTCACCTCATCATCATGCACCAGTTCCTTCTTCACCACTTTCATGGCATAAATCTGGTCATTCTTCTTGAGCCGAACTAGGAGCACCTTGGCATAGCTGCCCCGCCCAATGACCCGGATCAGGTCGAAATCACCCAGTCCCAGGCCCTGGGAGATCTTTATGCTGTCCAAGCCGTCCACCAGCGTCTTCATGTCCTGCGTGAGAAGCAGACAGAATACTTAGGTGCCTCCCATTATTATTAAGAGGATCATTTCCAGCCATAATGGGTCATGCAGGGTGAGGGCAGGAGTTGAGACACCAATATCACAGAGAAAAACCACAAAAGCAGGCAGTTCAGAAAATGCCTTCAGTCACTGGAAGCCTGACTCCTGATCTAGCTACAATTAACATTAATATTTAAGGCCACTATTACCTATTATCTTGCTGTCAAGTTCAGTGATGTTATTGGCATTTAAAACAAGGACAAAACCGTCACATACAACAAAGTAGAGAATTAAGTGAGATGAGTAGTGACTCAGTGTCTAATATGTTGATTTCGTCAAACTAAATGGCTTTGTCCCTTGCTACTGGACTTTCTGACTAAAAAAAGCCCCGTTTAGCTGAGTATTTCCCGGCTTTCTCCTTCCGCACCTCCAGCAGTTCCATCGTCAAATGTGAATGAGCTGGTCCCTCTATAGCGCCCCCAAGAGCACACTGACAGTATAGCATATCAGCCTCCAAGTCTAATCACAAATAGGGTCACAATATGTGGTCTCCAGTCCTCACCTCCAAACTCTCGGCTCTATGTCAAACCCATAATCCCAATCTCTTGGTCAAGGGTGGTCATATACAGTCCAGTAAACTCCAGTTTACAAGAGCTGTGGCCCAGGAGGGTTCAGAAGATATTATTCAGCTTGTCGTATGCCTCAAACACGAGGAAAGTTGATTTACTACCCAAACTATTGCTCCAGTAAAGCAACGTAGACCTGAAACTAAAGCAAGCAATGAAACAGCTCACTCAGTGTTTCTCTCAAGGACAGGGCAACCCGTTAGCGCTCGAGGCCCAGGAAAGACCCCTAACAAGCAGGAGCTTCGAGATCCTCGTTTACAACATGAAAAAACCTCCACTGCTTCAAGGAAGGTGGGACAACGGAGAATCGGAGGACACTCCACGGCCCAGCTTCTGCACACTGGCCAGCATGCAGCAGGTGACATTAAGGAAAAGCTGCAGCAGCCAATGGCTACCTTGCAAAAAGGATACAAGGTCTTCCACTCCACCGATTTAATAAAATTTATCAAAAACTCATTGTTACTGTAGCCCTCTGGGTGAATTCTGCCAGCCACCACACCAAGATTTAAATATTTTAATATTATGTGTAATCTACCTTATTAGAATCCATTAAATTTAAAGTAAAATGAAGAAGGTGAACACTAAGTCACAGCTCAGGGAAATTAACCACCATAATGCATTGCAACTTTGAAAACAGAAAAAGACCCTTTAGGGCAAATAAACAAAGAAAAAAGAAGGATGCCGTGGTACTTTGCTCACCTCTGATTCATCCTCAGATTTCTCCACTGTGCGATTGTGTGCTGGGAAGGGAACTGGAAGAGATCCGCAATTGGGGAGCCTGGTCAGTACTGATATGCTCTCTGACACCCTGGGAAGGCTTGTTTGTTAGCGCTAAGGGTACGAGGAGTGAGGAACACACTTCCCTGATAAACCCTAAACTTCAAAGCTGTAAATGAGAGGCTTTACAACAATTATACAACAGAGTGCCATGTGTGAGAATCTATTAATTAATCAGAATTTTACAGCTGCAGCTTAAGGAAATTATTTAAATACTGACTGTGGGGGGAAAAACTGAAAAAAAAAAAAAAAACTTGTGCCGTTCATGAAATTGTAATATAAATGTAGTCAGTAGATGGCGCCACAAGCCTTTAGGATGGAAAGTACGGCATTCTGCTCCCTCCCCCCATCTCAATTAGGCCACTCTGTCACCTGACTACAGCATCCAATCTACTGTCATTTAAGAGAACAGACGCAGGAAATAAAGCCTACTTTCATCCGTGTCTTCAGGTGGGATGTCCACCTCATCGTTCCTGTCGTCTGCTGGGGGCTCCTGGGATGGCATGGCTGGATCCTGGGAGAGCGGGGGGGGGGGGGGGGGGCAGGACAGGTGTTAGCAGGAAGCACTGTGTCAGTGCCCAAAGGTAAAAGGTCACATCCTAAACATTAATATGAGTGTAAAAGAAATATCAGGAATTTACAGGGCAAAACATCCTGGTATCCTGCCCTGCCTTGTGTCATATGCTACCTGTGATGGTGTGGCACCATCACCAACCCAGAGCAGGAAAAGTGGCTAGATGGATGGATGGGTGGATGGATGGATGGATGGATGGATGGGTGCATGGAAAACGCATCTACAATTAGCTCTGAAGCCAGTCAAATTGCTTGTGGAGATAATCAGATCAGGGCGTAAAATGACCCAATCAATCCCGTTTTCAGCCTGAAGCGTTACACTATACAGATGATCGATACGCTGCAGTGGAAGGATCTCGTTAGGTGTGTGATCATGTGATGCTGTCCAGGGTTATCCCATCAACCCACCCCCAAGGACAGGAGTGTTTGGGGACCCACGGTGCCAAGTGCTAACATGTTTAAGAAGAGAAAGCTTTTAGGTCAATGTCCTAGAGACTTAGGGTAAATTTAGCATCTTCTCTCTACCCTCCCTTTTTACACCCATTGAACAGAGGCTGAGACAAACAGGGCCATGATTCCTGATCATCAGTCAATGTGCCACAGTATCAGAGCCAGAGGGGCTCTGGTGATTATTTTGATGACCGACAGCTGATCGCAAATTTGTGATGGCCGCCAAAGACACACAAATAGGAAAAAGAGACTTATTAGTTATTCCAAGAACATAAATGGATCATTTTATGATCCATGAACATATGTGGGATCTCAGTCACTGTTACAAACTTCCCTGTATTCATAAGCTGTACTGTTTAATGTTGGTGTGGTTTTGGAGATGCCTACAGCGATGTGTACTCGATGGAGCAACCAATGTGGAAAACCAATGTGAATGGAACCAAAGAGAATAGTGGGGGTTCTAGGGTTCAGAGTCCATCGAAGACCAAAAGGTTTTGTATGTGTGTGAGAGTGTAGATGTTTGTGGTATATCAGCTATTGCTTTTCGGCATGCAAGTCTTCAGTGAGACATACAGGGAGAAGCTTCTGACCAGTCAGACCACACACTAATCCCCTGCAGCCGTGTTTCCCAGTCCGGTCCTCGGGGACCCCCAGACAGTCCATGTTTTGGCTTCCTCCCAGCTCCCTGCCACATTTCTGCAAAAACTGGACTGTCTGCAGGCTCCCGAGGACCGGATTGGGAAACCACCAACATGAACTTCAGGCCTGGCTCTACCTAATCAGGGGCCCTAGATACAGCTTTACTTTGATGGTTCCCTTCCTCCACAATGCAGATAATTTGGGGGCCTGACTTTGGCCTATTCTGCCTATAGCTAGAGCCAACACTAATGTACTAATGCCAGACAGTTATAGAGAATGTCAGACTGCTGGTTATTCTGCTCCCTTGCAGTCACTCTAGTTAAACCCTTTAGGTTCAGTACTAGGAGGATCTGGTGAGGCCTCCAGCTGCTGTTGCATGTGACGGTGGCCCTGGGCGGCCATCTTAGACTTACCATAGGCCTTTGGCAGGTGGGAGGGACGAGCTTGTGGCAGCGCTTATGGACCAGTAGCTTGCAGTTGATACACTTGTAGCCCTGCCTTCCGAGTCCCCATATCCTCTCACTGCAGTGGCCGCAGTAAGCTTTCTGTGAGGCAGAGAGGGCACAGCGGGTCTCAGCAGCCGCCCGGATCAACAACGGCAGGCCGTCCGCCAACATGCGGCAATACCAGCCTCACAGGACAGTGACGAAAACCATTACCGTCCATGTGCCCAGCATATGTGCCACTCCACCCTCTGGCCACGTTACGCTTCCACCCGCTTTTGGGACAGATCCCACACCACACCCTGAGAATCCGGTCACGAGGCCGGATCCCCAGACCAGATCCAGGTAGCGGCACGATCCAGGACAATCACACAGTACTCCGCCACTACCAGTTCTATCAGTTCCACTTTTCACATATTTTGCCTTTTTGGCTTTCAGTTCTTGATTTCTGGTTTTAAGCATCTGATAATACACTTCTGTTACCATAATCATCACCATGGTCACCTAACCATCCTAGAGCATTTACAGTAGATTGAGAATGACATCAGAGTATGAAACCCAACTGAGTTCCATTACACACACAGACAGAGCACATTGAGCATTGGTGGAACATCTGAAGGTGGCACCTATGGGACTCCACCCACCCGCTGGTGCTGGAACCCCCAACCATCCAGGAAGCTCAGAAACCTCCAACTGAAAAATGATCATCGCAGCAAATGTTGCTTTTTGCAATTTGGCTCGATGCACAAGACTGAGTAGCAAGTGGTCGGGTTCTCCCAGAATGTCTGCCTGCCTGCATTGTAGGATATAGAAATGCCTCAAAAAGAGTTTCTGACTGGCTTTGCCATCAAAGACCCTTCACTTGAGTACAGGTTTGAAGTTCACACTCCCACCCGTGACTTTTGTTGTGACTGCAAGAGTCGCTGCCAAAAAACATTTCTGAATAAAATTCCATTCCCGAGGCCCCCTACTGTCAGGGTGAAACAACTGCAGGTTGTGTATAGGTCGGACCTCGGCCTAATGTTTGCTTAGCTGGCTCCGCGTGGGAGATCATCAGGAAAAAATGAAATTATTGCATGCTGGCAGTGGTAGTGCTGATGAGCCTGTAGAGGGCAATATTTCCCTTGAGCCAAACAAAAAACCAGGGATGTGCAGTGTTGTGACAGGGACACTCTATGCTAACCAAAGTACTGACTCACCCCTGGCTAAAATAAGCAAGCGAAAAACCGCCAGTTCTCAGTATACCCATCAGAATACTCCCTCACCTCATCATACAAAATCTGTTTCTCTTGCCCTGTAGAGATGATTTATTCCTCAACTACTCTTGGGGACTGATTAAGGGAAAAAAATCTACAATCCTAATACCTTCTACCCAACAATCAGCCGTTGCCCAGCCCCTTCGAGAAAACTTTGACGTTGGCACAACGGTTTGTTAATCAGAGCTGCTCATTGCAGTTCCGCAGTGAGTATAGTCATGTGAGTGATGCTGCCAAATGCAGTGAGTATAGTCATGTGAGTGATGCTGCCAAATGCAGTGAGTATAGTCATGTGAGCGATGCTGCCAAATGCAGTGAGTATAGTCATGTGAGCGATGCTGCCAAATGCAGTGAGTATAGTCATGTGAGCGATGCTGCCAAATGCAGTGAGTATAGTCATGTGAGCGATGCTGCCAAATGCAGTGAGTATAGTCATGTGAGCGATGCTGCCAAATGCAGTGAGTATAGTCATGTGAGCGATGCTGCCAAATGCATCACTGGGGCGCCGTGCTTCAAAACCATACATTCAACTGAAATCAAAAACAGGAGCGTGGAATCTGCCCAGATTCGGCCTGGGTGGCTCTTTTAAGTACGCCGGTTCATCACCGGCCGATAAACAGCACAGCAACTCAGCAGGTGAAGGGAAAGCGGAGTGTGAGACTTACACACTTCACCCCTGTCCACGCGGCTTTCAGGGCCGCGCTAGCCACGAGAGTCCATGCCAGCCCAGCTAACAAAAACATAATAATCACCGGCACAACACCCTGGGCCACGCACTCCTGGAAGAAGAGGTCGGGACATGGAACAAGGATCTGCACAAAAGACACACGTCTTACCCTTTAATGTGGGCATAATGGTGTGTTGACTACACTACACCAGCAGGTGGCATAGTGGTTAAGGGCACAAAATGAACAAAAATTTGGAGAGGCCACACAGGGACAGAATACAATGACGTACTTCCGCCTTTAAAATATCCAGCTGCTTAATGAGCTTTATATAAACGGCTGGGGGAAAAAGTATATAAAGCACAACATGAACAGAGAAGAGACAGGAATAGCAAGCGTTACCCTCAAATTACTGCCCCTCTTGTACCCATTTGCGATACGGTTTGTTCGTTTCCCTAGAAGCACAGCGTTTAATGCGTAACTGACTACCCCGAGGAGGTAGCCTGCTATTACCACAGACAAGCCTCTATCACACTGGCCCAGTTATCACAGCCCTTTGGGTATAAATGCAGTCCTGCAATGTGAATCCAAAGCTTCCTAAATGGAAACCTTGACACCAAAATTGACATCGTGGGAGAAGCACAGAGGCTCTTGTTATGATGAAGCGGAAGAACAGAAAAAAAACAGAACAAACGAAAAGGTTTTGCTAACAGCAGCTGCTGATGCATCAGAACAAATCCCACAGTAACCTTCTGTGTGGTGGGGAGAATATATAAATAAAATACATAAAAATAAGAAATAGCCACGCTGAGTACTACCAACGCTCTGAGCACAATAAAAAGGCGTGCCCCCCGCCCCCCTCGTAAAAGGCGTGTCTGTGGCTGGTTATTTCACTGCTAACGGTGCTTAATTACTCATTCAGGAGCCTTGCAGCCCTGATACTTACCATCTCTTCTTTTCACAGATGCCCCTTTAACTATTTTTAACTAATCCTGTTTGCCGACGTAAGTTACTGGTACCAATTCAGGAAGTAATTCGCTGCATTTAATTCACTGCTAGTTGCTTAAAGCTAAAAATATATTAATCGGTCTGAGCTGAAACGTAACAATGACGACTTCAACAGTGACTGGTGTAGTTTGGGGTGCTGGGAATTGAGGGAAATGTTTCACCATCATGACACTATAATAATCGGTCATCCTGTGTTACCTCAATAAGCAAACAACATTTACACGCGTTAATAATGAATGTTAGAAGTGTTCTATTACACCAATGTGAAGCAGATAGTGTCTAATATAAAGGAAATATGTTTTTAATCCCTGTGCAGCAGAATGCAGGTGATCGCGGGGGGAAAAACAGAGTAATAGCCACCAGTGGTCACAGAGTAATACACGTACTTCAGTAGAGACAGAGACCTGACTTCCTCTCCCATCAGCAGCTATCCAATCAGAGAGGCTTCTGCACAACCAAATTAAACCAAGTCCTGTCATTGAGGGAAGAAAAGGAAATGGTGACCTACTTCCCCCATATGGAGCAAAATGCAGCAGCATCATAAAGGGGTCTCCCTGGGACAGGGACAGGGACACGCGATGAGGTTAACGCAGCAGAATGCTGAGTGCAGATGAATGCGACTGGCATGCTGAGAAATCCTTAAAGACAATCCAGGAAAAGGTAAATGATCAAGGCTGGCACACCTATATAGTGCATACTCTGAAGGAGAAGAAAAGGCACAACCTATTTTTAAAGTAATACAAAGTTTGAGCTCAGGGGACATTTTCGTCCCTGAACTGAATATTGAGGCAACATATAGAGCGCAAACTGCCATACAGAGGAAGCAGTGCAGTGCATAAACTGACATGCAGAAGAAGCACAGAATGCAAACCATTACACAGAGGCAACACAGAGCATGACCCATCATACTGTATGAAGGCAGCAAAGAGCACAGAGACAAAGAGAGGAAGCAGCACAGAGTGACAGCGAGACAAAGCAGCACGAAGTGACACAGAGAGAGGAAACAGCACATAGTGACACAGAGAGAGGAAACAGCACATAGTGACACAGAGAGAGAAAGCAACACAGAGTGACAGTGAGATAAAGCAGTACAAAGTGACACAGAGAGGAAACAGCACATAGTGACACAGAGAGAGAAAGCAGCACAGAGTGACAGAGAGAAAAAGCAGTACAAAGTGACACAGAGAGAGAAAGCAGCACAGAGTGACAGAGAGAAAAAGCAGTACAAAGTGACACAGAGAGAGGAAACAGCACAGAGTGACAGAGAGAGAAAGCAGCACAGAGTGACACATAGATAAAGCAGCACAGAGTGACAGAGTGAGAGAAAGCAGGACAGAGTGACAGAGAGAGAAAGCAGCACAGAGTGACACATAGATAAAGCAGCACAAAGTGACACAGAGAGAAAGCAGCATAGAGTGACAAAGAGAGAGAAAGTAGCACAAAGTGACAGATAGAAAACAGCACAAAATGACACAGAGAAGAAACAGCACAGAGTGACACAGAGAGGAAGAAACACAAAATGACAGAGAGAGGAGGCAGCAGAGACTGACAGAGAGGAAGCAGCAGAGACTGACAGAGAGGAAGCAGCACAAAATGACAGAGAGAGGAGGCAGCAGAGACTGACAGAGAGGAAGCAGCAGAGACTGACAGAGAGGAAGCAGCACAACATGAGAGAAGAAGCAGCAGAGAGTGACAAAGAGAGAAGGCAGCACAAAGTGACACAGGGAGGACACAGCATCTAACATAAAATGACATACATCTACTTTATATTTGCACAATGACAGTAGCTTCTACAGTAGGTGCAGATGCTGCATCAGGGCTGGGACAAACTTCACTGGGGCTGGGAATAGCTCTGCAGATTTGAAGGCACAGACAGTAGGTGCACTCTGCAGTGGCTGCACTTTCAGGCTTGAGGACATGTCCATGGAATATTGCCTCAGGTTCCTAAAGGTTCTAGCTCCATGCAAAGTGTGGGAATGTGGGCCAAACCTAAGGAGCTATGAAATGGGCCTCAATCTTCTGAATAATGTATCAGACGCACGGCAACTCAGGCCTGCCGAGCCTGCCTAGTGGCGGGTGTCTGGCTCCTCATTCGCCCACCGTACGAGCGGCAGAACAGGGCATCAGGTGACACAGAAGGGCAGAATACAGGGACAGAATAACAGGGCAGAATACAGGGGCAGTACAGAGGGGCAGAATAACGGGGCAGAATACAGGGGCAGTACAGAGGGGCAGAATACAGGGGCAGAATAACGGGGCAGAATACAGGGGTAGTACAGAGGGGCAGAATACAGGGGCAGAATAACGGGGCAGAATAACGGGGCAGTATAGAGGGGCAGTACAGAGGGGCAGAATACAGGGGCAGTATAGAGGGGCAGAATACAGGGGCAGTACAGAGGGGCAGAATACAGGGGCAGAACAGAGGGGCAGAATAACGGGGCAGTATAGAGGGGCAGAATACAGGGGCAGTACAGAGGGGCAGAATAACGGGGCAGAAAACAGGGGCAGAATAACGGAGCAGAATACAGGGGCAATATAGAGGGGCAGAATACAGGGGCAGTACAGAGGGGCAGAATACAGGGGCAGTATAGAGGGACAGAATAACGGGGCAGAAAACAGGGGCAGAATAACGGAGCAGAATACAGGGGCAATATAGAGGGGCAGAATACAGGGGCAGTACAGAGGGTCAGAATACAGGGGCAGTATAGAGGGACAGCACACAGGGGCAGTATAGAGGGGCAGAATACAGGGGCAGTATAGAGGGGCAGAATACAGGGGCAGTACAGAGGGGCAGAATACAGGGGCAGTACAGAGGGGCAGAATACAGGGGCAGTACAGAGGGGCAGAATAACAGGGCAGAATACAGGGGCAGTACAGAGGGGCAGAATACAGGGGCAGTACACGGGGGGAGCAGTGCTCTTCTTTGTTTCTTCGTCTCATTGGCCACAAAAGATTGCAGAGTAGATACCAATTAACACACAAAGTTAAAAAAGCTACATAGCAATCAACAGTACATTCTGTTGGACCCCTAGCTTCCCCCACAACTTGCAGAGACATGTTCCAACAGACATGAGACACACATCTTCTGCACACGCATCTTAGTACCATTAGGTTACCCTGAAGGACATTACTCACCCTGTTAAAGCGCTTGGCCTGGAATAGGTGCCCATTCACTCGGTAGAGCTTCCTCCATCTTCGGGCGCCGCGACGGTAGATCGATTCTAGGAGAGACGATTAACATGAGTAAAGCACCCAGACAGTGAGTCCAGTTTGTGGATCAGGGAGAGAGAGGCGGGGGGTATAAAAGGTAAAAGACAGGTACAGATTCACTGAATGTAACGAAAAGGTGTGATCAGATGTTAACGATGTGGGCTTCCCCACACACCCACGCACAAACACACACACACACACACACACACACAGCCACGCACACACACACACACACACACCCACGCACACACACAAACACACACACGCACACGCACACACACACACACACACACACACACACACACACACACAAACACACCCACACATACAAACACACACACACACAAACACACACACCCACACAAACACACACACCCACACACACACACACACACACACACACACACATACAAACACACACATACAAACACCCACACACACACAAACATACACACACACACAAACAGACACAATGAGTGCCCCCCAACCCCATCATCCTGCTGCCCATCTAAACCTAACAGCTTTATTACCACATAATGTCTGTGATCTCAGGCTTTGCCAAGGCAGTAAAAACCAACCATTTATTGCTCTCCGTGGCCAAACCACATCGACAAAAGCATCAGCGTTACTCCAGGGGACCCACCCTGTGTACTGAGCGGCCGGGTTCCATTGCGCCACCTGTCGGCTGAACCCCTTCCTAGCACCCATGCAACACAGCCGTAACCGGCGCTTCACGCCTGAGGGCGACATTTCACGAGTGCACAACAACGGAACGGGAATAATGAGTGACAGGAGGGACGACTATAGCAGAAAATAACCTTTATCTGCCGACGAAAGCCCATTAAACCTGCGAGACACAGACCACACGCAAGTAGAGCGATGATCAAAGCCCACTGGATAACCCAGACAGATGAGTACCTGTGACTGACAGCCAGCCGCACCTGGTGTGAGGAAGGGGAGCCCTATACCGCGGAGAGAGGGAGGCCGAGGAGAGAGGGAGGCCGAGGAGAGAGGGAAGCCGCGGAGAGAGGGAGGCCGAGGAGAGAGGGAGGCCGCGGAGAGAGGGAGGCCGCGGAGAGAGGGAGGCCGAGGAGAGAGGGAGGCCGCGGAGAGAGGGAGGCCGAGGAGAGAGGGAGGCCGCGGAGAGAGGGATGCCGCGGAGAGAGGGAGGCCGAGGAGAGAGGGAGGCCGCGGAGCTCCTCCAGAGTACTGAGAGAGCCAGGCGGATAATAAAGGATGGGATTACGGCCCCGAGGCCCATCAGTCAGCACTGAAGAGGGGCAGCGCGGCAGCGGGAATCGATCCGGTCTAATCAGGACCAGAAGTCACATGACTGTCCTCGTTTATCACCTGAGGAGAGCCGCCCGGGCAGGGAGACCTGCTCCCTCTGAGTCTGTGATCCTCAAACTTTTTGTCTCCCACCATAACTTTCACTGAGCAGGAGCAAAGAAGCACCAGTAAAAGAAAGATTTTAAACCTTCAAACCTATTCAGAAAATCATCTCGCCATCCTTCTCGATTATTTAGTGACCCACAGTTTGGGAGCTGTGTCTGTCCCCCCCCCCCCCAGCAGAGTCGACCCACCAGCACCTGTCGCTGGGACGGCAGAGGGTTAGGAGAATGGCCTGTTAACCAAATGCTTATGAGACCTTGCCTTGAAGCTGGTGCCGCTTCCTTGACTGAAACATTTGACCTGAAAAGCTTTGTGATAAAATAAGAATAGAATGGTAAGGTGCATAGGCCCCTAGGGGGGGGGTGGCCTGCTAGACTCCCCAGTGATAAATGAAAGGGGACAAGACGAGATTCAAGGCGTTTTGATCTCGACTTCCTTCATGTTCCCACTTCTGAACCTGAGCCAGAGGAATCAATTAGTCCCCCTTTGACCATGTTGTTTGAGGAAGAAACAGAATAGAGGGATGAGGGAGGAGGAAAGCGTGCCCGGGAGATGCCCGGTTAAGCCAATGAGCTTGCAGGCTCAAGGAGGCCCGCCAATCACCACTCCCTTTGTCCAAATGGGCCAATAAGCTTGCGCAGGCTTGAGGAAGCCCCGCCTATCACCACTCCCCTCGCCCAGATGGGCCAATGCGCTGGCAGGCTTAAGGAGGCCCTGCCCATCACCACTCCCTTTGTCCAGATGGGCCAATAAGCTGGCAGGCTTGAGGAAGCCCCGCCTATCACCACTCCCCTCGCCCAGATGGGCCAATGCGCTGGCAGGCTTAAGGAGGCCCTGCCCATCACCGCTGCCCTCACTCTACTGGCAGAACAAGGCCATGAGCAAATCCAGACCGCCACGACTCCCCCATCTCAGCAAACAGAAACTTCTGGACCTCAGGCCAAGGCCGCCACTGCATAAGGGCTCAGGGAGGCGAGCGGGAGAACAGAACCTGCGTATCCGCCTGTACGTCCACGCCAGCTGAATGATAAATCACAGCGCCATGAGTGAGTCAATCAATAATAAATAAGGGTTAAGCTGGAAACACGGAGATAAATAAACGAAACTTTCTCAACATGTTTTCAGAGGAAAGACTGCTTTATCAGCGCACAACCAGACATAAGAGCTTAAAGACCTGTACATTAAAAATATATTAAAATGTTATCAGTGTGTCCACTGGTGGACATGACGTCTGGTAAGATCACAAAGCTAGAAGCTGCTGCTTGCACATGCGTCTCCTCTACTCCTTATAATGGTTTTATTCAGGGAGACCAACAGCTTTTACCCGCTGATACTTACTGCCCCTCCTGGGACTTAAATCAGGAGTGTCTGGCATTGCGAGCTCATGCTCTTAATCACTACATTACTGTAACATTAACATGTTCACTTGTAGCATTTACAAGATTACAGCCATGATTACACTCGTTAACTGTCCAAACTAGCTAAGTTAGCTGTGTTCTCCTTACGTAGCTAAGGGTCAGCGTGTTTTTTCACCTCCTCTCTCTGTGCACACAAATTACACATCAGTATGAGTTATATTGAATTAGAGCAAACATCCATCCATGGTCCGTTAGCAGGTGAGCCAGAAACATGGCCGGAAAAACACAGGGATGTTGTGGGTCTCGAACCCTCAGCGCTGTAGGTGTGAGTTGAACGTACCACCTACATGTCAATCGATACAGACCGAAGAATACAATTCAATATTTTATTACCAAAAAAGCAACGGAAAATGAAAAAGTCAATTTGATAATTTTCATTGGAAATTGGGTCATTGCACTGATCTGAAACAGAACCGAAACTCGGAATTGTTTGATTGAACTGATGGCGAATTAATGAGTTAAATTAATCTGCAGCTCAAACAGGACAATCCGTTAGAGCTGACTGGTTTGGTCTCATTATTCTTGGAGATTCTAATAAAATGTTGCGAAGAATGAGTGGAGTCGGGCCTAACAGAGCACCCCAAAAGCCAAGCACTAGGGAATCAGCTGTAACAGGAGCAGAGTGATGATCCCAGCATAATCAAAGCTACTTAAAATGCAATATTCAGCCCCTTCTTACTGCAGACATATATCACTTACAATATTACAATAGCAGTGGCTATCATGTAGCGTGTTGGCTAACGTTCAGCTACGAGTCCTGGTAAGAGTCTGGCTACTCTGCCTTTGAACAAGCATTCTTTTCCTGAACTTTTCAGTGAAGTAATCAATATTACAAATGGGTTCAACTACAACAATATAAAAGGTCTGCTGCATGGCTGAGTAGCAAAAAACCAAAACCAACAACCACACCCAGCCATGCTTTGAAATCTTGGAGACAAAATTAGCCGAGAAAAATGAGCACTAGGCCAATTTTATTGCCAGAATTTCGAAATACCGGAACAGTGCTTTTGCAAATACCGTCAAAATGCCGGATACCCCAGGCACGTGTAAATATAATGGGTTTAAACCCCCCTTGAATTTCTTTGCAAAATTACCTGAAAAGGACCCAAATTAATAGTGCTAAATGATTAATCCTAGTAAGTTAATATTCCTAGTAAAACATCTGGGGTGAGTTTCTCAAAGCCTTCTTAACGCTACGTCGTTCGTTAGTTCTATCTTTTAACACAGAACTTAAGAACGACGTAGCGTTGCCGTTAAGAACGCTTCGGGAAACTCACCCCTGGACGGTATGACAAATTAGACACTGCCCAAGCCTACTACAAACATTTAGACAGCTTGCCACATTTTGGTCATCACTGTGCCATGTGCTGACTCAAAATATATCGATGCTAATGATACTTCATTGATCATTCTTTAAGCACAGTGATGACCGACACTGGTGGTGACACACACACACACCGGTGAGATCGGAGCCTGGGGTCAGAGCTCAGCGGCAGGCATCTCTCCACACCCCCTGAGCATTTTTTGGGTTATGGGCCTCGCTTATGGGCACAATAGCGAAATGACTACTTGGCCAGCAGTGGGATTCGAACCAGCAACCTTCCAGACACTGACTCCGAAATTGCTTGTATTTCTTGTTAACTGTAGCTAACCCCATCACCTGCATAATAACATTCAGAAGTGGAGCGCTCAGAAGTCGGTATAAAAAAGGCCTGTAAATTCATTATCGCCGAAACACAGTTATCATAATACAATTTCAGTCACTGTAATAAGATGCTTTGATGATCGGGAAACAGAGCAATCACGGCCACAAGTTTCTAAGAAAACGACTGTGCTATCAGGTCTAATGAAAGCAAATAATGGCTGACAGAGACAGCTAGTCTGGGGAATCAGCAGAGAGATAAACGTAATTGTACATAAGTGTTAGGTCATACGCATGAAGATCGACTGCTGACAGCTCCTTAAGCGGAGGCAGAGCTCACTGGAAATGTGGAGATGCAGAGGACTAGAAGTAGAAACTAATCGGAGTCCTTGCACACACACATAGCAGCACACTACCCAGACTCGCAGACACACACATAGCAGCACACTACCCAGACTCACAGACACACACATAGCAGCACACTACCCAGACTGGCAGACACACACACAGCAGCACACTACCCAGACTCGCAGACACACACACAGCAGCACACTACCCAGACTCGCAGACACACACACAGCAGCACACTACCCAGACTCGCAGACACACACACAGCAGCACACTACCCAGACTCGCAGACACACACACAGCAGCACACTACCCAGACTCGCAGACACACACACAGCAGCACACTACCCAGACTCGCAGACACACACACAGCAGCACACTACCCAGACTCGCAGACACACACACAGCAGCACACTACCCAGACTCGCAGACACACACACAGCAGCACACTACCCAGACTCTCAGACACACACACAGCAGCACACTACCCAGACTCGCAGACACACACACAGCAGCACACTACCCAGACTCGCAGACACACACAGAGCAGCACACTACCCAGACTCGCAGACACACACACAGCAGCACACTACCCAGACTCGCAGACACACACATAGCAGCACACTACCCAGACTCGCAGACACACACACAGCAGCACACTACCCAGACTCGCAGACACACACATAGCAGCACACTACCAGACTCGCAGACACACACATAGCAGCACACTACCCAGACTCGCAGACACACACATAGCAGCACACTACCCAGACTCGCAGACACACACATAGCAGCACACTACCAGACTCGCAGACACACACATAGCAGCACACTACCCAGACTCGCAGACACACACATAGCAGCACACTACCCAGACTCGCAGACACACACATAGCAGCACACTACCCAGACTCGCAGACACACACATAGCAGCACACTACCCAGACTCGCAGACACACACATAGCAGCACACTACCCAGACTCGCAGACACACACATAGCAGCACACTACCCAGACTCGCAGACACACACATAGCAGCACACTACCCAGACTCGCAGACACACACACAGCAGCACACTACCCAGACTCGCAGACACACACATAGCAGCACACTACCAGACTCGCAGACACACACATAGCAGCACACTACCCAGACTCGCAGACACACACATAGCAGCACACTACCCAGACTCACAGACACACACATAGCAGCACACTACCCAGACTCGCAGACACACACATAGCAGCACACTACCCAGACTCGCAGACACACACATACTGTAGCAGCACACTACCCAGACTCGCAGACACACACATAACAGCACACTACCCAGACTCGCAGACACACACATACTGTAGCAGCACACTACCCAGACTCGCAGACACACACATAACAGCACACTACCCAGACTCGCAGACACACACATACTGTAGCAGCACACTACCCAGACTCGCAGACACACACATACTGTAGCAGCACACTACCCAGACTCGCAGAAACACACATAGCAGCACACTACCCAGACTCGCAGACACACACACAGCAGCAGACATTGCCGGTAGTGTCTGTTCTCTAGACGCTAATGCTCATTTCCCTTTGTGGGGACAATTACTGACAAGAGCAGAGCAGACCTGAAAGCAGCTAGTCTGTCCAGATCCAACTGAACAACCTCAGTTGCTAAAGCAGAACCCAGGGGAGCCATAAGAGTGTAAACATGTAAGACGCCGTCACTTAACTCCCGGTTCGGCTGCAGGCCCATTGCCGTTTATGCAGAACGTCATGTAGCGGTTATCTCACTCTACCCGGATCCAGCGCCCCCCAGACAGACAGGAAGCCGCTCACAGCTGCCTGCAGCGCCCGCCCAGCGCCCTGTCCTGGCCCGACCTTCCGCTATCTTCCGTCCGTCGCCATGGGAGCTGGCGGTGTCAAGGCTGAAGCCGAGGCCCCTCTCCCTCTTCTTGGCCTCCCCAGCGATAATTCAATAACCCGCCTTAGTGGCGGCACTCAATCCCACAATCCCCTCTGTCAATACCAGGGCCCGGGGGGCACAGCCAGCGCCTGCTCGGCTGGTCCTGCTGTTACCATGGCAACAGAACCAAAATGGAAAAAAGAAGCTTCTCTCAATGCAGCTGCATTGTCCAACGGAACTGTCAAGAAATATCAAATATGCCACACAGAGGGGACGTGATCAATTTAACAAAAACAATCAGTCTCGTATGTATTTTAAAATTCTTTTCATACACTGTTTCCTAGAAATAACCTTAACACAGCAGCAACATTTAAACTGTGTTAAGGTTTTCTCTTGTATCCTACACCTTCTGAATGAGTGCATAATACTCTGAATTTAAAGTGGACCGGTGGGGCATTAAAAAGCCTTTTTTGACCTTCTGTAATATTCAAAATTAATAAACCTCCTTCAGCGGTAAAATTCACTGATGCCTTTCTGTAGGGAAATGATTATTATGCCATATTTATTAATATTTTTTTTTTTCTACATTCCATACAGCAAAACACTTAATTGTAACCTCGGTCTGAAAGATTTAGTCATAAAATCCATTCTCAATGTAATTTTGTTTCTATCAAACCACTTCAACTGGTTTCCCCCCGGAGAGTCCAGGGATCTGGTCATTGTTGTTCACCAGGCTTGAACGAAGGCCATCCCAGTCTGCACCATCCACTGGGGGGCGTCGGGGGGCCCCAAAAGGCCTTCCCCAAGCTAATGAGGGAAGCGAGGACCCTGCTCCTCATCGTGCCCGTCCTTCAGATCACGATATAATCCTGTTAACTCCTGTCCCCCCCATCCCCCCCCCGAGGCGAGAGGGGATCCATATCAAGGAGCTACGTTTCCATGGCGACCCAATTTTCTCCACGCTGCCCATCCTCCCCAGCATGGTGGGGATCAGCTGCATACGCCGCTGCAGCGGGGCACGTCGAACGCATCCGCCGCACTCCCGCTTGTGCTCCCACGTGCCACTTCACGTTAGCTCACTCGTGTGTGTGATGACATCACTGAAACTGTCATAAAGCTATTATAACGAGCGCTTGTCGCTCGTTTGGCCCCCGCAGGCAGGCTTAACACCTGGGCGGCGGCCTCAGTGAGTCGCACGCAGGCTGAATCGCTACTACTGTTTGTTTCGAGTTGGAGGGTCTAGACCTTCAGAAGCTGTACTTCAATCCCTCAAACAAAGAAGCGGAAACAGAACAGCCTGCAACATGTCACCTTAATATATCACATCCTCCTTTAAAAGCTGAGGCTGTCAATATGTGCACTTATTTTTACAAGACGAACAACAGAAACGACTCAAACCACTGGGAGCCATATTAAAGCGCTCACCCTGCACTGCATCCTGGATCCAGGTGGTGCACTGTCACCCCAAATGTACTGTCTGCGACCCCCACTGTCCGACAGCGTGGGGGCCTTCTGGTTGGTCTGGCCACAGTGGTGCTTAGGTGGTATAGAATCCAGGGAGACAGATGTGGGTTCCTACAGAGGATCTGAGCAGGGGATGAATCGTGCAGCTTCAAAGACACCCTCTTAAAGTCCTGCCGTGATGGCTAGCTCAGAAACAGGTATGACAAAAATGTCTGCCAGGAATCTCCACTTGGGGTTGGAGGTAGAAATCCTGGGCCCTCTGACAAAATGTAACCTTGGGCCCCTCACCTTCCTCACATGATATAATTTTATCTATTCAGGGGCCTCTGTAAAATGCCGGGCCCCTTGAATCTGCCAGGGTCCAGCCCAAAACACCCCTTCACTCTGCAGTCACATTATGAACCTTTTCTCCCTCTTTCACAACATACCATACAGTATGATGTATTTGCAGGGTCATTAAGATGAGGTGAAGTACAGGCTGCCCGGCCTCATATGTTATTGGATGCCGGTCCCTCTCCACACTGGCCAATCAATACTATCCCACCACATCATCATAAGGACCGAGAAGCAACAGCTAACTGGTGCTGGGAAAAACAAGGCTTCCAGTCCCATGCTTAGTGAGGTCATCTATTAGTTTACTCCATCCTTCTGCAGTCTGACTATCTGTTAAAAGCACGTTTACACATCAAGAGAAACAGCAGGCCTAAAGTGAAGACACCTCCATGCATTGTACGAGGGTAAACAGGGAGGCGACCACAGGGTAGTTCTTATGGGTGTAAAACGGCTTCAAAAAGCTGACAGAGATGCAGTCCCTACTCCGGTCTGGTGCACCATGAAAGCACTGACCTCTTAGAGTGTCCCCTGGGCACAAGCCTTTGGCTTCGGCCCATTTTCGGAGCTTGGAGCCAAATAAGGAACAACAGAGAAAAAAAATTATAACAAGATGCACGGCTGCTTTGGCAGGAGACTGGGGCACGCGCCTTGGGGGTCCTTCCTGCCGTTTAAAAGCAGGCAGACGCTATGAACGGCTATGAACCTACCCCAGGCTCCTAAAGGCCGGGAGCCACCGGCTTCACGCTGCACCATTACGTAATCCTGACTCATTTCCGTACTCCTGGTGCCGGCTGGCATCCCGCTAGGAAGATGTGGGCACGCAGTGGGATCTCGGGAGCGCACACGGGCACCTCTCGGCATTTAATGGAAGGAAATTTAAGCAGAATAATAGAATACAGAGTAACAAGCCAAAGACCGAACTGAGAAGCGGAGCCACGCTTACAGCCGGAGGGAAGTTCAGGTTAAGCGCCTTCAGCAAAGCCACCACAACTGACTCATTAGTGGGATCTGAACCAGCAACCTTTGGGGTTGCTGCACTGATACTGTTGTCAGAGAATTTGCTTTTGTTGAGATAAGTGAGCGGTGAATGAAACCGAATGAATGAAATAGCCACCATTCTCCTATCATGCTATTTAATATTTTAGGTTTTACACAAACTGCAAGACTGAAGACGAACCTGGCTAAAAAGAATTCCTCGGGGAGAACAGCTTGAGATCCATTCTAGGTTTCGCAAGTTAGTCTTCACAAGCAGAGCGCCCCCTTCAGGCAGCCAATGAAAGTGCACCCCCATGCTCCACACAGGACATCTGGGCTTGCCCTGTCACCTCTCACGCGGGTGAAAGGCCAGCGAACCTCCGTCTCCAGCCTTCCCAGGCCTGTCAGCAACTCCCAACTATCAAAACATCAGGCAGCAGGTAACACAGTGAGCAGAGTGTGCTTTCCGGTATAAGCGCCAGGCGGGAGATCTAAGCAAAACGACCATCTCTAGGCACAGATGACACGTGACCTGGAGGTTCACGCATAGGAACGTGGTGTGGTTGTGATTTGAAGGGCGGCACGTGGCCCCTCCTCCCCCGCCTCAGAGGCTGCCCCACTGCCACGCCACCGGGTGGCGCTGCTCCCTGCTCCAGCGTGGCCAGGGTGCCTTAAATGTCGCCGGTCGCCTATGATGAGCAGTAGAACCCTATCAGGTGCTGTTCCTCCTGAGGAGCTTCGGCGAGGCCCCGGAAACCAGCGACATGGTGACTCCACACTCACTGCTTCTTATCTGGGTCAATGCTGTAAACCACCCCCCCCCCCGCACACACACACACGCACGCATTACCTCATCCTACACGTCATCCTACACGTCTCACACAAGCATTCATACTGAAGCGCCGGCTTATGTGTGTCTTCGGATCATATGATAGGGCAGGGAAAGCATAACCATGCCGGGCACGCCGCAATCAAGTCACATGACCTCTAGCCATGACATTGTAGGTTCAAGTCCCATTATAATAGAAACAGTGTTTCCTGCATTTCAAACCGCTAAGTTCAGGATAAACAGAGGACGCTAGTAAACCAAAAACCATCCCTGGGGGGCAGTAATGGCCCCTCACTTATTTTGCCAATTTCGTTAATTGTTAAGGAGCGACTGCTGCTCAGTTTGAGTCTACAGTAAGAGGAGAAATGGAAAGAGTGCAAACTATGCAAATGTCTCTGGGCAAAACTGCCCCTGAGCACTTTAAGCAATGCGGATCAAACCACAGCAGCTTGTGATCCAATGGGAGATGCGACGGTGCAACCCCAGCCAATGAAGGCATCCCAGCCCGGATCCCAGGAGATCCCAACACGGCCAGAGGCCATTCACTTTCAGAACAAAAGCTCAGCTACCTCTACTTTTTCTTAAGAGTAAGACGCCTTGCAGTTTGGTGCTGCGGAGCTATTTTTGGATATTAACCAAAGCATCTCCCGTTTCGGTCTTTAACTTTTGCGCAGCCGGACAGCAAACAAACAAACGGGAAGGTGCTTGATATCAGCTTTATTTCCCAAGGTTCCCAGGTTCCCAGTTCTTGCTAGAAACACACCTTGGGTACTCCAGAATCAAGGAAATGCGAAATATAGACGGCTGTTGCTACCCGCCTACCGGTTATGTGTGCATTTATAACCCCCGAGCACTTTCACACTCATTGGATGCACCGAACAGGATCTGTCCCGTTCTCCTGAAGCCATTTCCTGCACCGCTCACTATTCCAGAGCGTGGGCGTGAGCGGCGGGTTGCTGTCACAATGTGTGATACAGGGGGCACAGTGATACAGGAGAACGACACGGCACCTGGCAACGGAAGCAGGCATTTGGCCGCCTGCTAACGAGGAGGATTAATACTGGAAATGACAGGGTACAGGGAGGGAACAGAGGGGCAGCAGGTGGTGTAGTGGTTAAAGATTTGTGACTAAAAGCACACTGCTGATGTGACCTCGAGAAATGCCCCAGTAAAAAAAAAAAAAAAAAAAAAACGGAAGCAGCACTTAAGAGAAATGTAAGTCATAAATTAGATCCCTCCGTGCAGCTAAAATGCAACCATAAAAATTATCATAAAGCAAAACAAAATTACTTTTTTTAAAAATGCATATCTCCAACACAAACCCCCCTATTACAAAATTGTCCAGAAACAAAGTGAGGCTTCGGTTCGGATTTGTGATCTGATTTTAGGAGCTGTGGAGCAGGAGCCTGGATGGAAGCCCAGGGGAGCAGAGAAGTGAAAGACAGAACAAAGTCACGCAGGGTACTGTTCTCTGCGAGGGGACAGCGGACCAAAAATAATTAAACAGGTTAACACTCTAACCGCATGAAAACTGCTGGCAACGTGGCGATCGATTGGGGAAATGGGGGTTAATTACGTGCCCAGTTTAACGAGTAACAAAATTAACTCAACCAGCGCAAATAAATCTGTATGAGATAGAGAACATGAAGGACAGCAGGAGGACGTTGGCTTAGTATGCACAAATGGAAGAAATATTTAGCAAAAACAGCAGCCTTCCAGGCCTTTAAAGAATCAAGGTTGTAATCTATAATATTCATGCTGCCGTAACAGAGCGTATCGTGCGTAACTGAACTGGAGCATCGCCGCCTCACACGGGGGGAAACGGGGAGCCGATATCGCAGCGCCCCATGAGGACCAATCGTGACCCCAATGGGTCATTCAGCTCGACGCCCACCAGACTCAGGGCACTATTTTGGTGGCAGCGCTGCTTCAGCCGTCGTCTCTACACGTTTTTGTACGCGCCGCGAATAAAAGAAAGTCCTGCCATCGGTCACGTTATACATGGTCTTGCCTCACTGGCCCGCACCGCCTTGAGGGAGACGCAACGCACAGCACCGGCCCCGCACCTGTCCGCCCCCTCGGAGCCGCAAACAGCGCTGCCATCGCCGCGGAAGACAGAGACACCTGCACGGCTCTGCGTGCTGAGAGAGTCACCAGCCTCCCTTTGCATGAACACACCCTACAGGAACCACCACCCTAAAGCACTTCCCCAAAAAGAGCAGGTGTTGCGGATGTCGAGCCCCTACCTTTCAGGCGCAGGTAGAAGACTAGCGTCAGCAGCATCACTGAGGCGGGCGGCGGCTCTCTGCTACTCCGCTCATGGATGCTCAAGCATGGCAACGCGTGTCTCTCCGCGAGTAACGCTCCGTTCCCGACTGCTGCTGTCGTCCACCTCCATCTCTCCACCCCCCACCCTCACGTGGAGCTGCCTCTCGATGGCAGTCTGGCAGGATACATTTACCCCCCCCGCTTCAGACCCGCTCTGAGCATGCTCAATCTGCCCCCACCCTCCCAGGCCATGACAACAGCTTCTCCTTTTCTGTAAACAAAGGGGGAAGGGGTCTGGAGGTCAGCTCTGGTCATTGCTAACGTAATTTTTAAAACCACCTTCGTGAATCACCGTTGGATTTAACCATCAGCCTCGATAAAAACCCCGAGATAGATTTGTTGCCATCGCACGGTGGATGCAGTGACACCATCTGGCCGCTAGATGGAGCCCTTAGCATTCAGTGTCACGGCCAACAACGCAGCGTTAAAACGTATCTTTCCAAATAGAGAAAAGGAACTATTTCTGGATATTGGAGCGTACCAAGTCGGTAAGAAGCAGACCGCGCCTACATTTCTTCGTGTGCCTTCATCCATTTTTATCTTCAGAAAATAGACCATCCTATACGTAGGGCTACACAGCGAAGAACGACCTGCAGCTCCTGTCAAACAGCTGTTTGGGCTACCTTAGCACCTGTCGCTAGATTGAATTTCTGTCAGCACTGCTTTCAATCACCAACAGCATACTTATACTGCACGTTATTTTTAAATATATTGCACATCTTCACACTCACGGCCGCACAGGTACTTCTGACAGTCAAGCAACGAGAGCAAACCCTGAAACCGCATAATGCACATGATTTGCAGTATAAGACCAGGTGTTGTTTCCATAACTAGGTGGATTACATAATCCTAGCAGGGGAAATTAGAAAGCTGTGATGAGCACACAGCGGCGGAGAGAAGCGTTTCCGGGAAACGGTCTCTAAGAGACAGGCAGTCAGGCGCGTGCCTGCGTGACCTTGGCGACACTCTGAGGGCAGGACGGTGTTTGTATGTTTCAGTCAGCATGGGCGGAAATAGGCGAATTCCTGCAAACAGTGTGGCGGTAAGACAAGCAACATGGTTTTCTTTAGGTGAATGGCTCACCATCTTTGCACCGAATGGTACAGTACCCCCAAAACAAAAAGCTACATTCACGCTCTCTCTCTCTCTCTCTCTCTCTCTCTCTCTCTCTCTCTCTCTCACACACACACACACACACACACACATAAAGTCACATTCACGCTCTCTCTCTCACACACACACGCAGACATTCACACACTCTCTGTCACACACACACACTATCCCACACATAAAGATACATTCACGCTCTCTCTCTTTCTCTCTCTCTCTCTCTCTCTCTCTCACACACACACATAAAGACACATTCATGCTCTCTCTCTCACACACACACTATCCCACACATAAAGACACATTCACTGTCTCTCACACACACACACATAAAGACACATTCACACTTTCACACACACACACATAAAGACACATTCACGCTCTTTTCCTCGCTCAATCACACACCTAGGTAATGGGAGACAGAAGCCTCAAACTGTGCATTTGTTTGTTTCGTGATGAACATTTATTTCCCCTCTGTAACCCGCTCACATTGCAGTGCTCCGAATGCACCATCAAGTGCAAAAACATTCATAAGTGTGGTGCTTAAGGAATTTTGTGTGATTTCATGACAGGAAGACAGCAGACCCAAAACTAAAAAGTAAATCTGAATCTGTTTCAGGGATGGACCTGAACTAGATTGCTAAATGACGCTTGAAAAGAGATTATAGTAATCCAAGAAAACAGGTCTGCTGAAGAAATGAATGAGATAGAGCACAACTAAATACATTGCAAATAATTCATCTGTAGACTTTTAGTCAGTAGGTTACTAAAAAGATCAACAATAGTAGGAAGCCTATGTCATTGTTTGGTGCCCATATAAAATGTTCCTCTAGAAGACAAGTGATCCACTGAAACTGGCAGAGAGACAAAATGTCAGCACATGTTATACAGGAGAAACACTGGCATACATGAGAACACTGTCGCCGCATGGGGCCACGCAGGAAAAGGAGCTCATTGTGGCATTTTTAATAGCATGCATGCCATACTGTTTCCCATGGCACCTTAAATACAATAACTGGCATTCGTCATTAATGAACAAATTATCCCCAACTACCAATGTCATTCAGGAGTCAGTTATAGAGTGCCTGGTTCCTGTTTACAGGAGAAAGAAAAAGTTTGCAGATATAGAACTGCTAATTTCAGACCATTATTTGAGCGGCAAAGATAATCACCCACTAATGCAATGCCATTAATACGCAGAAGACAGCACAGAAATATCAGCTAGTTGTGTTTGTGTGGGGGATTCAGTAGCCAGTGTTATTCCTGCCAT